>NC_141096.1:25512890-25712890 GCF_041138505.1 Cibotium barometz | reverse complement strand
TTAATACCCATACATAAGTATGCACAGACTAAAACCAATAGCCGTATATTTAAAACTGTTATAGGCAAATTCCATCATTGGAATATTTTCCAATATGATGATTTTCTAGAGACATATGCACCAAGCATATACTCTACAATCTGATTCGTACACTCTGTTTTCCCATCAGACTACGGCGGATGATCAGAGCAATTCACATTCAAAATAACTTCCTTGCTGTAAGCCATTCGGAATAAAGTAGGAAAACATGGCATTATAACAGCAGAAACCAGGGATTCATCGGCGCCCCGACATACCCACATCTGCATATGGAATAATCAACGTCCCGAGTTACCCATATCAACATAGAGAGTCATCAGCGTCTCGATGAGTCACATATATCCATCCGTAAACAATCAGGTTGACTATATACATCACCTAAAGTACGGAACTAGAGAAAGAAATGCCAACAAAGGAAGAATCCAAATTTCCTTATCCGAATACAACAAGATAAACTTGTTTGAACTCTAAAGAAAAATATTTCGACAAGTGAAAATGCCGATGAGATTACCCTCATCACAACATGCAGGCTATAGATAAAAGAAGTTTATCTAGAAGAATGCCCACACTATAACTTCTAGTGAATTTAGAAAATGAGATTGTCTTTGAATGTTGAGGACAACATGCTAAGTGATGTAAGTAAAGCAACAATCTTGAGCCCAAATTATCCCATAAGATAATATATGTGAGGGATCACTAGCGTCCCATACCACCATGATACCACCCATACATACCTTAACAATTTGAAACTCCCTAGTATGCCGTCTAGAAAATATGAATAAAATCCTGTATAAAAGGAATAAGATGGCCTTATCCAGACTTTCACATACTAAACTTGTCTCTATATACTCGAGACTACATCAAGGAATAACTCCTTCTGAGTACATCATTAGAAAAGAAATTGAATTATTGGCGCCTTTCTAATGAGATAACTACCCAAAACACAATAAAGTTAGGATAGAAAAATAACTCACCTAGATACATAAGCAACTAGGTATCCGAGTTGGAATATGTACAAGAGTACAAGGAACATAGTCCAAAATTACGTGCAAAAAAAATGAAGGCAAATGCTACCTTCAAAGCACATGAAATTATGCAAAAGATCAAAAGATCCTTATAAAACCGTGGATAAAAGCATAGAAGCTCCTCGAATCCATGAAGACCATAGTTGATCATAAAAATCAATGCATGCCATCTAATGGTCATTAATCATGCCAAAAGAGGCATTAAAATTGGTGGGCAACTCATCAATCCGGAGTATATGAACATCGTGTTGTTCAAACAAAACTCCAAAGTAAGCAAGTGAAACACATGTGTGTAGCACTCAATTAAAAAACCCCTAGACACAAGTGATCTAGGCAGAACCTGATGAGTCCATATAAAACTTGGAAAACATCCAATAAAAATCCACCAAAACAAACCGATCAAGTAACCCATGATAGAATTTGTCTTAGGCTTAAGAAATTAAGTACAAACCACACTTAAACAAGTCCAAAATAAGTTATCATGGAAAAGTGTCAAAGGTGAAACACACTTTGAACACAAATTATAGCCATCAAAAGAAATTAAGGAACATGTCCAAAAAGAATGGCTAAACAATGGTAAAAATTTATGAATACATCGTTTAGAATTAATCCAAACATAAATATCCATTAATACGAGATATAATCGTATTAATAATATGTGAATAACCCGCATCTATCTAATGTCAGCACGAGAAAACGTACTTCAAAATTAAATAACCCTCGAAAATATTAAATTCTCGAGAAAAATAATTATCATGATTTTTTTCTAATTTTCTAGGGCCTCAAAATATAATAATTTTGAATTCCACCGAATCTATCTTATGGCATTCCAAACCTATATTTTTCTATAATATTTTTAGCAATTTAATTTACCAAAATACCATTGATATTTTAAAAATATCAATTTTTTTAGGATTTCTAAAAATAATTTCTAGAATATTCCTAATTTCTCATGAGAATCCTATCATTCACGAAATTTACAATTCCGCCCGACAATTCTCAAATCCAATGAAAATTTTTAATTTTAATGGATTTTTAAAAATTTTTGGGTCAAAAAATATATTTTAAAGGAATTTGAATGGTATTGGGCGCCCAAATGGACACACCACATGCCAAACACCAATCCCACATTTTCCCAAAATTTGAAATAACCTTTGTCTAATTTTTCACTAATTTCAAGAATTTTTTGAAATTTTTAATCAACCCCGAATGCATTAGAATACGAACGGTCAAAAAATTTCGAAATTCCAATGGTTTTCCCGGAATACAAAAAGCCAAAAGTTTCATGGGAAAATGAAAAGACAAAAAAAAAACGAAATGTGAAAGGTCAAAAGTTTCCGGAATACGAAAGGTCAAAATATTTTCTGGAATTCGGAAAGCCAAAAGGTTTTGGGAATTCGGAAAGCCAAAAGGTTTCGAGAAAACGGAAAGCCAAAAATTTTCCGGAAGATGAAAAGCCAAAAAGTTTTAAGAAGAAATTTCCAGAAATTTTTCAGAGATTTTTTCCTCAAATCCCATAATTTCTCACTATTTTTCAGGCATTTTTCAAGCTTTTTTTGAAATATTATCAAAATCTTTTTTAAATAAAAAATCATTTTAAAAAAATATAAAAATAATAAGCTTTTAGCTTATATTGATTTTGATTTTTTTAAGGGGGGGTGATTTTTCACCGGCTGCGGCTGGCTGCAGCGCACCCCCCGTCTGTGCGCAAGGAAGGAGAGAGGGAGGGAGTAAAAAAAACTCCCTTCTCTCCTTCTTCTCCCCTCTTTCCTCTCCTTCTTCTCCCTTTCATTCTCTTTCTCCTCCCCTCTCTGTTAACAGAGGGGTTAGCTTTAATCATTTGATTAAAGTTCTTAATTAAACATTACTTAATCATAATTAACATTAATTATGATTAATGTTTTAAAAAATCTTTTTTAAGAGAATTTCTCACGGAAAAAAGAAGGAAAAATCAGATTTGAGAGGCGGAGAGGACCCCACGCACACAGGAGAGCATTTCATGCATCAACATGCTGTCCCCTACTGCATTTTAGCAAAAAATCGACAGAAATTTGATCGCATACTTGTGGAAAAAAACCTGCAAAAATGTATAAAAAATATAATTTTAATCATAAAAATGCTCAAAAAATTCCTTAAAAATTAGAAAAAATTTCTAAAAATTCTAGAAATTTAGGGAATCCATTCTACCAAAAATATCCACCATAATATATGTGGTATTTTTATAAAAATTTCTATTAATGCTTATTTTAAACCATAAAAAATAGAAAAAAATAGCATTAAACTCACGAAATTTTCCCGTAACGTCGATTCGTCCATTGAATTGAAGTAACACGCATTCCAATCACCATATCAACGATCTACGTGCAATTTATAAACACAAATCAACAAAATAACATTTTTATTAGTAAATATTAAAATTTACTAAAAAAATCAATAACAATTAAATAGAGATTGCTCTGATACCACTGTTAAAACCCTAAGATCTCTCTAGATAATTGTTATGCATAAACATGCATAAATCAGGCATAAACTCAACCACCCAACCAGCCCCGAGCCCAAGGGATGCACACATGAATAATAATGAAATACATCATACCTCTACCTTGATGTCCCATACCATCAAGAGGTGGGTATAACTCCAATCCAATAGCATGTAGCTATAGTGTGAAATGGTAGATGAGTAGATATGAACCTCTACACAAGAGAGCATAACATAGCCTTGGCCTCATAAGCCCAAGCCTCCAAGCCCCCTTTGAGTGTGCCCCATGTCCCTATTATATAGGCCCTCAAGTGACTCTTGACTCTCTATTTCCCATGTGTGACCCTTGGATGCCTAACCCTAACCTTAATCCTTAAGGTTAGTCCTAACCCATGTTCCACTAGAGCTTGTTCCCATGCTCCCATGCTCACAAGCCTAATGTGGGTTAGCCTCCTAGTATATACACACATAATGTGCATATAACATAGCACACATAATATACATATAACACTTGCCATCATTCTTCATTTCCTATGGGGCCCTTGACTCTAGTATGTAGCTAGGATTCTCATCTTCAGCCATCTTCATGTATGGTGGGTCAAATCCGTCCTTGACCTAGGGTTCAAGAGAAAAGATAGGTTTAGCTTAACATCTTCAACAAAAGAGCCTTTTTAAATTAATGCGAGTACGAAAAATTTCTCCCTATAAATTTATAATTTAGTTAGATTAAAGCGTAAAGAAAATTCTTGTTCAAAATTATAATTTCCTCTTTATTCATGATTACTGTAAATTAGTAAAAATAATTTTGAGAAATTTGACTTAATATACAATTCCTCTTCTTTCTTGATTTGAAGAGAAGAGTATATGATATCAAGAATGTATTGCTTTATCCTTTACCCTATCTGATAGATATTTGTGAAAATTCTCTAAATTATGTCTTTCTCCTAAGCATCCTATGAGGTATTAGTGACATTGTTGCATATAATTCTTGAGTTTAACCAAGGACCTTCATCCAAATCCTTCGGTGATGACATCTTTGATGTTTGTACCTGGGAACCTTTTACCTCTTATGCATTGGAGATGTTACTAATAACTTTCCATCTTGTCTAGTTTCTTCTTCAGCCTATTTTAGACACTTCCACTTGGTCCTTCAAGAGGTTTTTTACCAACTAGGATTTCAACTGAAACTCTTGTAATGTTGATGTTGAGTCTTATCCCTCACTTCAAAGGCCACTTGGCAAGAAAGCTCCAGTTGACACTTCTCCTTCTGATAGACCTTCTTGGAAGCATGCTTGGGCATTGGTTTTTGTTTCTTAAATAATGTTTATAAAATGATGTTTTTTTGTGTAGTTTTTGAAGTGCATATGAAAATTTACATTTTCAAAATGTTGAAAATGGGTGAAAACATGTAAATCAACCTTGCTAAAAAGGCACTAACTCCACCAAGTTTATGGCTAGAGTATATAGAAAGCAATCATGTTTTCCTTGAGAAGTGCTATAACGGCTCAAACTCCGAGGCATTTCATTTTGGTGAGCTGACTCACCAAAATGAACATGCCATGAGCTTACTCACCGCATGTTTATAATTCTCTTGAAGCTAAGTGTTTTCCTTGAGAATTATAAACATGCGATGAGTCAGCTCACCACAATTGATTCCTTTAACTAATTGAAAATTTTCCTCTCAAGGATGCGTCGTTAGTGTACGTTTAAGTGTAAGATGAGAGCCGGCCCTCAAAGTGTTGAGAAGCTCTAAAGTAAGTCTTGAAGCTCAGGCATGCACATGTAGTGGAGCTCAATAGGAAATGAACCATGTTGGAATGGTTAGAGAAATTTTGAGCATGTTGTGCTGTAAGGAGATACTAACAAATTTGTAGTTTGGTTATTCCAAAGGGCAAGTCATTGTGCAAGCTCTAGGTTGACACTCTAGGTTGGACTTATCTTTGCTAGAATCTTTTTTCTCTAAGCTTACTAGTTTTCCTTTTTATTTATTTGGATACTAAGTTGGACTTATCTTTGCTAGAATTTTTTTCTCTAAGCTTACTAGTTTTCCTTTTTATTTATTTAGATACTAAGTTGCAATTGCACAAGCTCTAGCTTGAGATGATTTTACATGAGTTGATTGACTTCAAGCTTAAGGATTGGTACGACCAATTACCTTTCCCTTCTCCCTTTGCCCTTTACATGAGATGCTTGTACATGAGTTGCATTCACTTAAGCTAGAGGATTAGTACTACTAAGTATCTTGCCCTTTTCCCTTGCTTCCTCTTTTTCCTCCTCATTAACTTTCCATGCCTTGGATTTTGCCCATGATGTCTTGTTTTTTTCAAGATTATTGCTAATTTTTCAAGCTTGCACAATCAAGGTAAGAGAAAAGATAGGTTTAGCTTAGCCTAAAACTTGAGCAATCTTTAAAAAAGCCTTCTCAAATTGATAGGGGTAGGAAAATTCATCTCCACCACAACTTTAATATTTATCTCCACAACTTTAATATTTATCTATAAATAGATTAAAATGTGACTAAAATTATTGTTCAAATTTATAATTTTCTCTTCAGTCCATGGTGAAAAATATTGATGTAATGCTTGGTAAAAATAATATTGAAAACACTACCTACACTAGACCGCTAACTGTGTCTCTCCTATTTTGGATGTGGTGACCACTAACTCATCCAACCTTTCTTTATTTTCTTGTGCCTTCTTGGACCTCTTCTCATGTTTACAAGCTCCTGCTACATGGTAGATTATTTCTAACTTAGCCTTTTAACTTCTTGTTTGTATACTTGGCCTTGACTAATGCTAACCATCCACTTCTTCCCTTAGGGTCTTATTACCTCTTGATAGCTTGTCTTAACTTTGATAGATTTGAAAGTGGTGATGTATGGACGTAGGCTAATAATGGGCCGGGCCACTTATTCCCTTCTTAGGATGTCTTCCCCAAGTGTACTGGGTAAACACTCTTATGAGTGTGTGTAAGTGACCTTATTATGTCACTTCACTTATACTTCACTCATTTTCAACAATCTCCTTTCAGTGATACATTGGTGGAACTTTCCATGAAAAAGAGCATTACTCCTTACATTTACTCATGTAAAAATGCTAATGTGCTTTGCTGCACTTTACTAGGTACATAGCAAGGCATGAGTGGCCTACTTACGCAAGTAAGGCTCATGTAAAACTGCCAAGAACACTTGGGATACACGTGCTGTGCATTACTAGGTGCGTAATGAGATAAGAGTGAAAGAGAAGCTTACATGTAATGATGAGGCCTATCGTGCAATTTAGTGGTGTCTACTATTCTCATAGCTTTACTGGATTTGTACCATGGTTTTGCATTTACACTTTGGCTCATGATGATGAAGGGTAACCCCAATTCCCTTATGTTTTGATGACTTGGTTGCAGTGCTCTTACAAGAAGAGAAATCCCAGTAAAATCAAATTGGTATGTGTGTGTGAGATCAAGCATTCGCTCTACCAATCTACAAGAGAAGGATCTAGGGGTAGAGATGGAGATTACACTCATGGTGAGTACCACCATAGATCCACTAATCATAAGGAGTAGCACCTAGCCATGGGAAGTCTTCCATGAAAGCTTGGGCCATAAGCTCTAAGAAAGGTAACAATGTATATGTTGAAATGGTTCAAAAGTACATAGGGCATGTGCTTTTTATAGTCCCAAGGGTCCATACGCCCTAATACACATATCTAAATGTACCTAAAGTCCCATGTGCCTAGGCCATGCATGTGTATACCAAAGTTACTTCATTACAAACCATCCCCTCCTATAATGATATTGTCCTCGAAATTGAAGGGTGGACATGCACAACAAACATATACACATAAGTCAAAAATTAACCCATGACTAGGTATCGATGCCAGGTCAAACAAAAGACCAAAATGTCAAAAGATGAGCCACACCAAAGAGACATGATCCTTGAGATTAAATGGAAAGGATGGTGGAATACCATCAAAGAAGAAGAGGCTAAACATGCAACCACATGGATAAAATAGGAAATGTAGGGAACCACCATCGATGATGAAGCTAGCCATATATCCTCCCAAGTCAAATGGATAACCATAGTATACATCATGGACCCCTAAAATAAATGTAGTAGTAGCTCCTAGGTTGAAGGGAAAGCTAGCAAGCTCATCCTCCTCAGGCCCATCCTCATGACTATAGTGTGAATCCGACATCCAACAGATCCCATAACTTATGGCCAAAATTTCAGGTAGTCCTTTTGTAAAAGAATCACCGTATAAGCCAAAACTAGGATGTGCATCTGCAAGATATAATCAAGTACCATACATCCCAAGCGACATATCATGTATCCAAAGACAAATGTCTCAGCTCTAAAGGACATAGGATCATGTCAACATCCGTGGAGCCAAAAGAACGACTTATAATACATGTATGGGCATGATCCATACCATGGAACATATCCTCATGTGCAAGACCAAATATATGTGTGTGATCATCCAAAGCAAAAGCATGATCGATAGGACCATTATAAGCATAAGCGTCACTGGATAATGGCAATGTATCCACATGAGGATGTGTAAGACCAAATATATGTGTGTGATCCTCCAAACCAAAGCATGATCAACAGGACCATCTTAAGCATAACTGTATTGAATGTATCCACACATGAGAGATAAGTAGTAACATCCACCAAGTTGTCATCGTCAAAGTCTCTGAAGTCATCAACATAGGCATGGTTTGTCAATGGTGCCCATCATATCTTGATAGGTCAACCTCCATAATCACAAGATCTAAGAAAATGTCTAAATCAAATATAAAGCACTCAAGATCCATGTGCATAATCCTATCTCTCCTATGAGGTCTCACCTCAATAAAGTCATCTAGCCTCATGTATAATGCCTGGCTACTCAAACATGTGAAAACCTATGATGGACATTGAGACGTACTATGTTTTACGTCATGTAATTAATTTAAGTATTCTGAGTCATGGGCCGGGCTTGTCGGCACCATATGTAAAGGATAAAGGGATTGGGTGATCGTCGATGAGAGGCACACCTTGAATATTAGCAGGATAAGGGTTAGGATCGACCGGCCATGTATGGGCGCCCATGTATCCTCCAAACCAAAGCATGATCAACAGGACCATCTTAAGCATAACTGTATTGAATGTATCCACACATGAGAGATAAGTAGTAACATCCACCAAGTTGTCATCGTCAAAGTCTCTGAAGTCATCAACATAGGCATGGTTTGTCAATGGTGCCCATCATATCTTGATAGGTCAACCTCCATAATCACAAGATCTAAGAAAATGTCTAAATCAAATATAAAGCACTCAAGATCCATGTGCATAATCCTATCTCTCCTATGAGGTCTCACCTCAATAAAGTCATCTAGCCTCATGTATAATGCCTGGCTACTCAAACATGTGAAAACCTATGATGGACATTGAGACGTACTATGTTTTACGTCATGTAATTAATTTAAGTATTCTGAGTCATGGGCCGGGCTTGTCGGCACCATATGTAAAGGATAAAGGGATTGGGTGATCGTCGATGAGAGGCACACCTTGAATATCAGCAGGATAAGGGTTAGGATCGACCGGCCATGTATGGGCGCCCATGTGTGAACGGCTAAGTCACCTATAAGAGTCAAATGTAACCCTAAAACTCTCATTCTCAATGTGTTGAATACAAAGTGTGCTCTTGCCTTATCTTCTCGGTCCCCCTCTCCTGCGTATGTGTGTGTGTGTGTGTGTGTGAGAGAGAGAGAGAGAGAGAGAGAGAGCGATCGAGCACTGTGTGTGGCGGCGTGGCAGTGGCGAGGCGGTAGAGCGGCGACGGCGGCTCCTTCTTCACTGCGACGTGAGAATCCTTCACGATGGCTGTTTGAGCGGTGAGTGACACACCTTTGCTTTCTGTTCGAGCTTGCTAGTTTCTGGTTGTATGCTTGCAGCTATTCGTGGCTCGCATACGATGTTCGGCAAGTCCCCACCTCCGACTCGTGCGATAAAAGCGCACATTTTTGGCGCCGCTGTCGGGGGAAATGCCCTGCACCAAGCTCCAGTTTGCAGCTCGGGTTGCTGTGTGAAGCGAAATTTACACTGTAGGAAAGGCGATTGTGTGTATGGTGTTGACGTTTTTTATTTTCTGCAATTTTGTTTATCCCATTTATTTCTCTGTTCTGCGTTGTTTCTGGTTTCTGCGCTATGCGCGTGTGCGTGAACACGGACTTGGCCTTCGCTGTGTGCGAGCAGCAAGGCGCTGCGGCCAAGACCAAACCCTAGAAAACTTTTTCTTAAAAAAAAACATAAACCAAAGGAAAAAAAATAATTTAAAAAATTTAAAAAAAACCCGTGTGAAGAGGAAAGAAATTTTGTGTTTGAAAAAAAAATTGAAAAGAAAAAACCCCCAATTGACCCCAACCCCGACCCCGGCCTCGGTCTTTTGATATATATATACAGGAGAGTGAGCCTCCATAGCTTTCTTTCAAGTGAAAGCTAAAGGGAAGTGGAGCTCATGGATTTTATGCATAAATAAGATGCATAAGAGAAATTCTTTTATTCTAAAAGTGTAATTCCTACTAAATTAGATTTATGTATGGATAGATGCATAAAGAATTTAAATTAATCCAAAAAGTGTTATTTTTATTAATTCTTATTTTATGCATAAATTAGATGCATAAGAGAAATTCTTTTATTCTAAAAGTGTAGTTTCTACTAAATTAGAATTATGCATAAAAGATTGATTTTTAATTCAAAAGTGTCAATCTCATTTAAAATGAATTTATGCATAGGAAGATGCATAAAAGATTGATTTTTATTTCGAAAGTGTTATTCTCCTTAAAATGGAATTTATGCATAAATAGATGCGTAAAGAAATCTTATATCAAATATAAGAATTCTCTTGTATTCTATAAATAGATATTAGGATGTGATAAGATGCGTATGAGATGTGATAGGATGAGTTAAGAGTTATATGAGATGTGATAAGAATGAGTATGGATGTGAATGTGGATGTGGATGTGGATGTATGGATGTAAATACGGATGTAGATGTATGTATATGGATGTGGATGTATGAATGAGGATGTGAAAATGGATGTATGCATATAGATGTGGATGTATGGATGTGAATGTAGATGTGGATGTGGATGTATGGATGTAGATACGGATGTAGATGTATGTATGTGGATGTGGATGTATGAATGAGGATGTGAAAATGGATGTATGCATGTAGATGTGGATGTATGGATGTGAATGTGAATGTGGATATGGATGTATAGATGTAGATACGGATGTGGATGTATGTATGTGGATGTGGATGTATGAATGAGGATGTGAAAATGGATGTATGCATGTAGATGTGGATGTATGGATGTGAATGTGGATGTGGATATATGGATGTAGATACGGATGTGGATGTATGTATGTGGATGTGGATGTATGAATGAGGATGTGAAAATGGATGTATGCATGTAGATGTGAATGTATGGATGTGAATGTGGATGTGGATGTGGATGTGGATGTGGATGTATGGATGTGGATATGGATATGTATGTATGAATGCGGATATGGGATTGGATGTATGATGTAGATGTACGAACATGGATGTGTATGTAGAATAATGAATGTGAATGTGTGTGAAATAATGTGTCGTCGATATGAGTGAACGGATCAGAATGAGTACACATATGAATGGAATGTAGAATAAGTAATGTGGACTGAGGTGGACTGAGGAGGGATAATGTGGAAAGACGAGAGTTCAATATAGAAACTATATTTTGTGACCTGTTTGTAAATGATTGTTTTATGTCAAGAATGCTGGGGAAGCATTTTGACCGTCTTGTGGATTAAGGTCATGGTGACCTAACTGATAAAGTTGCAACTGCTGATGAACGGTGAGTCAATGGAGGACGTCTCGCGTAGCAAGGTCGATCGAGGTCTTGACCAGCCTCGGTTCGATTTAAATGGTGAGCTTCTGGTATGGTGGATGAGGGACCAAGGAAGCGGCCTATGAGTGAAGCGCTAGGTCACCTGCGAAGGATCCTAGAGGGTGCTGACCATACGGTGCTCAGGCTGTGGGTCACCGAAGATACCCACACGTGCGTCGTGGAAGATATTGGAACAAGGAGTTAGAGTTGTTTTCTGAAACCGGGCATGGATCTGGTTGATTGACCTTGCTGGTCCTCAACGGATGAGTCCATGGCTCTCTTATATGGATCTGTTGATTGATCTTGCTGATCTTCAACAAGGATTTCATCTTGATTTTTATATGTGAAAATATTATCGGATACTATGAGCTAGGAACTATTGAAAAGGCCCCTGAGTGAACAGGTGGTGAGTGTTCTGGTTGCCAATGATGCCATAAGTACACCGATGAATGAATGATTGGAAATATGGATTCAACTAGAGATTTCGAGGATTGTCATCAGTGACATAATGGTTTCATTAAAGGATTGTTTTAAAGTTAGTTGATGCTGAGAAAAAGGCAATTTCATATTGGGTGTGTAAGTGGTGTGACTAGTTTTAT
The DNA here is from genome assembly GCF_041138505.1 of Cibotium barometz. NCBI lineage: Eukaryota > Viridiplantae > Streptophyta > Polypodiopsida > Cyatheales > Cibotiaceae > Cibotium > Cibotium barometz. The sequence continues at coordinate 25,700,841 of NC_141096.1, read as the reverse complement.
GTTTGCATGAACTTTCGGCTAGGGGGCCTGGGAACTCTTTTCCCTGGTACCCGGGACAAAACCTAACCAAATTCCTAATTGGATCCCATCACTATAGTGGTTGGGTGGTTGGCTAACCCATGGGACTGGATGGGGTTAGGCTGGACTGATGGATCCGTAAATCGAGACTCAATTTTTGTTATTACGATAGATAAAGTAAATCCCGAATAGTAATTATTCTATGGATACGAATCAACGGTTGTGCCTCTTGATGGGGAAAAAAGCGTTGATCCCAATGATCCAAGTGCAAGTTTCTTCCTTGATCTGATCGAGTATCTTTATAGGTGCAGTCGGATCAGCTTGATCAGTAATGGTCTTGACTATGTAAAAAGTTATCCTGGTGGAATCGCCCGTGCTTTCCGGGTAAAGGAAGTTTTTTCGGGTTCGGTTTTGGAAAAACCGACGGATTAGTCTCTTGTCCGGATATCCGTGGACGAGGCCCCGAGTGTGGGACCCTACCCTGCGCAAGAAGTGCTACTTCCGCTGCTAGCACCCCGAATCCATTGCGTGGTAGGGACAGGGATCTCACAGTTGGTATCAGAGTAAATTGGCTAATAAAGATCAACTGAGAAGCCAAATATGTCAAAAATTTATCAAGAAGCACAAAAAGGTTGTAATTGTGTGATATAATTCATACAATTTGATATTCAAACTGAAAATTCGTAAATTAGTAATTGGGTCTTTAAATGGAAGTACCGCATTTGTATGGAACCCTGACTTGCTTGAGGCCTAGACATGATGGTATTTACCTTATAGTTCCAAGTATCATGTGACTACTCGTATATACCGAGGGTATAACTGCAGCTCTTTACCGGCAGTATATACGAGTAAATCTAAGACTTGAAATTATAAGCGCATTAATGCTATCCAGATGATGATTTCGAATGTGGTTGATATGATTTTTAATTCTGTTTGAGAACTGATGAGTTGATTTGGATTCTGAATTGAAAAATGATGTTCCCTGAAAATTGGTTGAAATGTAATAAGCTGAGCGAAACCACAATGAGGATGAATGGGACGAGTCCCTGTGATGATATTCATAACTAGAATGATGATAATGATTTCAGCAAATCACTACTGTGAACAAAGAATCAAGCAATTTGTAAGGTAAATGGTGAATTTTGATCTTTTCTATAATTTCTCAATGTTTCTCTCTTCTCAACCCCTCTCAAGCTTGAGAAGCTTAATTGGAATGGTTTTTGAATGCTATTGAAGTTAATTGATGAATGGTAGTAAAGAATTACATAAATTGATGAATGCTATTGAAGTTAATTGATGAATGATAGTAAAGAATTACATAAATTTCCATTTATGCTTAATTCTAATGGTTTTTATGTAATTTCTCTCTCTCACTCAAGAAATAGTCATACTCATGTGACCTATTCTCAATCCAAATGAAGCTTTTCATAAAGCTTTTCCTTAATCCAAGATTAATCTATGCTTGAGACCAAATTAATGGCTTTTTTCTATACTTTTAGTTTATGTATTTCATGAATATTGATGATTCAATCCATTATGGGTTAATGATCCAATTAGGGATCATTCTAATCACTCCCTTAATGTTAAGCTTTATCCCTTAAAATAATTGAGATTTTTCAGTCATAGCAACGGAGCTCTAGCAAAATTTTTATAAAAATTATATATAAAATAATTTCATTCAAAGTATGAAAAGAGGACTTCCTACCATATTCTAGGAATTATCATCCTAGATTAATTGAAAGAAATTTATTGTAATCATGGAGAAATTGATTTTTATGTTATGCATAATTGATAAATTAAGAAAAAGAGGATTTCTAGTAATTAAATTTTATGTTAAAAAGAGTAATCCCCATCATATGAGTATTCTTAAAGGGTTAATTTTCATTCTAGGCATAGAAAAATGTATACTAGAAATACTTTATTATAAAAGTGAGATTTTTATCTCATAAATGGATTTTATGCATAAATAAGATGCATAAGAGAAATTCTTTTATTCTAAAAGTGTAATTCCTACTAAATTGGATTTATGCATGGATAGATGCATAAAGAATTTAAATTAATCCAAAAAGTGTTATTTTTATTAATTCTTATTTTATGCATAGAAAGATGCATAAAGAATTTTATTTTTAATTCAAAAGAGTGATTTTCATCATAAATAATTTTATGCATAAATTAGATGCATAAAAGAAATTCTTTTATATTAAAAGAATGATTTTCATCATAAATGAATTGTATGCATAAACATATGCATAAAGGATATCATTTTTATATTAAAAGAATGATTTTCATCATAAATGAATTGTATGCATAAACATATGCATAAAGGATATAATTTTTATACTAAAAGTGTGATTTTCATCATAAATGGATTTTATGCATAAATAAGATGCATAAATGGATTTTATGCATAAATAAGATGCATAAGAGAAATTCTTTTATTCTAAAAGTGTAATTCCTACTAAATTAGATTTATGTATGGATAGATGCATAAAGAATTTAAATTAATCCAAAAAGTGTTATTTTTATTAATTCTTATTTTATGCATAGAAAGATGCATAAAGAATTTTATTTATAATTCAAAAGAGTGATTTTTATCATAAATAATTTTATGCATAAATTAGATGCATAAGAGAAATTCTTTTATTCTAAAAGTGTGGTTTCTACTAAATTAGAATTATGCATAAAAGATTGATTTTTAATTCAAAAGTGTCATTCTCATTTAAAATAAATTTATGTATAGGAAGATGCATAAAAGATTGATTTTTATTTCGAAAGTGTTATTCTCCTTAAAATGGAATTTATGCATAAATAGATGCATAAAGAAATCTTATATCAAATATAAGAATTCTCTTGTATTCTATAAGTAGATATTAGGATGTGATAAGATGCGTATGACATGTGATAGGATGAGTTAAGAGTTATATGAGATGTGATAAGAATGAGTATGGATGTGAATGTGGATGTGGATGTGGATGTATGGATGTAGATACGGATGTAGATGTATGTATGTGGATGTGGATGTATGAATGAGGATGTGAAAATGGATGCATGCATGTAGATATGGATGTATGGATGTGAATGTGGATGTGGATGTGGATTGATGTGAAAATGGATGTATGCATGTAGATGTGGATGTATGGATGTGAATGTGAATGTGGATGTGGATGTATGGATGTGGATGTGGATGTATGAATGAGGATGTGAAAATGGATGTATGCATGTAGATGTGGATGTATGGATGTGAATGTGGATGTGGATGTGGATGTATGGATGTAGATACGGATGTGGATATATGTATGTGGATGTGGATGTATGAATGAGGATGTGAAAATAGATGTATGCATGTAGATGTGGATGTATGGATGTGAATGTGGATGTGGATGTGGATGTATGGATGTGGATATGGATGTGGATATGGATGTGTATGTATGAATGCGGATATGGGATTGGATGTATGATGTGGATGTACGAACATGGATGTGTATGTAGAATAATGAATGTGAATGTGTATGTGAAATAATGTGTCGTCGATATGAGTGAATGGATGAGAATGAGTACACATATGAATGGAATGTAGAATAAGTAATGTGGACTGAGGAGGGATAATGTGGAAAGACGAGAGTTCGATATAGAAACTGTATTTTGTGACCTGTTTGTAAATGATTGTTTTATGTTAAGAATGCTGGGGAAGCATTTTGACCATCTTGTGGATTAAGGTCATGGTGACCTAACTGATAAAGTTGCAACTGCTGACGGTGAGTCAATGGAGGACGTCTCGCGTAGCAAGGTCGAGCGAGGTCTTGACTAGCTTCGGTTGGATTTAAATAGTGAGCTTCCGGTACGGTGGATGAGGGACCAAGGAAGCGGCCTATGAGTGAAGCGCTAGGTCAACTGCGAAGGATCCTAGAGGGTGTTGACCATACGGTGCTCGGGCTTTGGGTTGCCGAAGATACCCACATGTGCGTCGTGGAAGATATTAGAACAAGGAGTAAGAGTTGTTTTCTGAAACCGGGCATGGATCTGGTTGATTGACCTTGCTGGTTCTCAACGGATGAGTCCATGGCTCTCTTATATGGATCTGTTGATTGATCTTGCTGATCTTCAAGAAGGATTCCATCTTGATTTTTATATGTGAAAATATTGCCGGGTACTATAAGCTAGGAACTATTGAAAAGGCCCCTGAGTGAACAGGTGGTGAGCGTTCTGGTTGCCAATGATGCCATAAGTACACCGATGAATGAATGATTGGAAATATGGATTCAACCAGAGATTTCGAAGATTGTCATCAGTGACATAATGGTTTCATTAAAGGATTGTTTTAAAGTTAGTTGATGCTGAGAAAAAGGCAATTTCATATTGGGTGTGTAAGTGGTGTGACTAGTTTTATGTTTGCATGAACTTCCGGCTAGGGGGCCTTGGAACTCTTTTCCCTGGTACCCGGGACAAAACCTAACCAAATTCCTAATTGGATCCCATCACTACAGTGGTTGGGTGGTTGGCTAACCCATGGGACTGGATGGGGTTAGGCTGGACTGATGGATCCGTAAATCGAGACTCAATTTCTGTTATTACGATAGATAAAGTAAATCCCGGATAGTAATTGTTCTATGGATACGAATCAACGACTGTGCCTCTTGATGGGGAAAAAATCGTTGATCTCAATGATCCAAGTGCAATTTTCTTCCTTGATTTGACCGAGTATCTTTATAGGTGCAGTCGGATCAGCTTGATCAGTAATGGTCTTGACTACGTTAGAGTAAAAAGTTATCCTGGTGGAATCGCCCGTGCTTTCCGGGTAAAGGAAGATTTTTCGGGTTCGGTTTTGGAAAAACCGACGGATTAGTCTCTTGTCCGGATATCCGTGGTGGATGAGGCCCCGAGTGTGGGACCTTGCCCCGCACAAGAAGTGCTACTTCCGCTGCTAGCACCCCGAATCCATTGCGTGGTAGGGACAGGGATCTCACAAAAAGAGGAATTTCTAGTCATTTAAATGTTAAAAGAGGAATTCCTATGACATTTGGAATTCCATCATTGAGATGGGAAAAGAGAAATCCCTAGCATATTGGAATTAATGAGTATTATAATTAAATTCAAAGATGAAATTTAGATAAATTTATTTTATCTATGAGAAATATTTAAATGTCAAAAGAGGAATTCCTATGACATTTGGAATTCCATCATTGAGATGGAAAAAGAGAAATTCCTAGCATATTGGAATTAATGAGTATTTTAATTAAATTCAAAGATAAAATTTAGATAAATTTATTTTATCTATGAGAAATATTTATATGTTAAAAGAAGAATTCCTATGACATTTGGAATTCCATCATTGAGATGGGAAAAGAGAGATTCCCAGCATATTGGAATTAATAAGTATTTAAATTAAATTCAAAGATAAAATTTAGATAAATTTATTTTATCTATGAGAAATATTTAAAGGTTAAAAGAGGAATTCCTATGACATTTGGAATTCCATCATTGAGATGGGAAAAGAGAAATTCCTAGCGTATTGAAATTAATGAGTATTTTAATTAAATTCTAAGATGAAATTTAGATAAATTTATTTTATCTATGAGAAATATTTAAATGTTAAAAGAGGAAATCCTATGACATTTGGAATTCCATCATTGAGATGGGAAAAGAGTAATTCCTAGCATATTGAATTTATGGGTATTTTATTTTAGATGAAATTACTTTATGAGAAATAATTGATGATAAAAGAGGAATACCCATGACATTGGAATGCAATTAATTAAATACGAAAAAGAGGAATTCCCATGGTATTTGAGATCCAAGAAATTAAATGGGAAGAAGGGGAAATTTTAGTATAATTCAATTTATGATTACTTTATCAAAAGTGAAAATATGGGTAGAATTGATTTCTATAAATCCCATGAATTCTTTTATTCAAAAGAGGAATATTGAATATAATTCAATTGAGGAATTGAGAAGGAATATAGAAATAGTCATTCAAGAAAAGAAGCCTTTAATTAGGCTAAGCAATTGGTAGAAATTTAGAAGAAGTCCCATTATCGAAATCAAACTAGAAAAAGCTACTAAATGGGAATAAGATGTGAATGGATGTAATAAGATGAAAATAGAATGTGATAAGATGTAAATGGGGTGCGATAAGATGTGATAGGATGTGATAAGATGAAAATAAGATGTGATGTAATGGGAATGGATGTGGATGTGTATGTGGAAGAATGGATGTGGATGTGTATGTGAAAGGTTTTGCAACATTAAGTGTGGGGGGTACGATCATCAAAGAGCTGCCTTACCCACGTAGAAAGTGGCTACCCTTTAGGTGTAGGGGCAGGCTGGTGTGATTTCTGAGAGTTTTTATCATTCAAAAACTCCTCCTCCAGTTTTTTGGTGCTTGGGTGGGCACATGGTGGATTATTTCTCCATTTGATGATAAAGTGGATGGATCCCTATCCTCCACTTAATGTGGATACTCCATAAACACCACATCTTAGCTAACCATTATCTTCTTAGCCTCTAGATCAAATAGTTGATATGCCTTTGATCTGTACTATATCCAAGGAACATACATTTCTTGCTTTTGGCAGCAAGCCTAGTCCTATTCATAACTAGTATATATGCATATAACATTGACAACTGAATGTTTGAAAATGAGAACATGAAGGCTTATTACCTGAATAGGCCTCATATGGTGTGATTTCTTTGAGCGCCTAGGATTTGTTGAGAATGTAAATTTTAGTGTTGATTACTTCAGCCTAGAAAGAGTCTGGTAACCCTTTCCCTTTCATCATACACCTTGCATTTCCACGAGACTGTGCGGTTGCAGTGTTCCACAACTCCAATTTGTTGAGGCGTATGTACAGCAAGGAGCTGGCACTTAATGCCAGCTCCTTGCTGTTTTCATTGAATTCATCTGAAGAAGTGAATTCTCCTCCTCGATTTGTCTAAAAACTCTTCACCTTCTATTATGTCACATTCTCCATAAATGTATGCCACTGTTTAAACTTGCCAAAAACTTCAGCCTTTTCACCACGGAGGAAATAAACCAACATCTTTCTACTGTAATCATCCCCCTAATGTAGTAATAGACATCTTACCACCACAAAGATCAGCATGTACCAGCTTTAGAGGAGACTTTGCTCAATTGTTGTTATCTTGTGGAAATCCCTTCCATTGTTGCTTACCCATCATGCAAGCTTCACATGGTTCGTGCAATTTTGTAAATACAGGCAAATTTTCCACCATCCCTATTTTTTTGCATCTCGTTTAGTACAACTCCTACTGTAATTGTTGATTAATAGCATAAAATAAGAAGATCCCCCCAATGCAGTAATAGACATCTTACCACCACAAAGAGTAGCATGTACCAACTTTAGAGGAGACTTTGCTCAATTGCTGCTATCTTGCGGAAATGCCTTCCATTGTTGCTTGCCCATCATACAAGCTTCACATGATTCATGCAATTCTGCAAATGCAGGTAAATTTTCCACCATCCCCATTTTTTGCATCTCCTTCAGCAGCACAACAAATCTGATGTGACCACAACAGCTATAAGAGCACTTAGCTCGTACAAATTGTTATTCCTCACAGCTTTGCCAAATGTCTTCCATCAGCATCTAGAATCTCTGCTCTTGTTTTCTTGAAGCATATTTCAAGGCCACGATCTGCTATTGCAACAACTAAGAGTAGGTTTCTCTTTATTTGAGCACATAAAGCACATCAACAAACAGCTTCTTTTCTTCTCTTGTAGCTACCATAAATGAGATGGTTCTAGACCCTGCACATTTAGCATTATTCCTGATAATAACATTGATAGTGGATTCCTGTAAAGGCTACCAAGAACTCCAATCCTTATGTCGGGATGCCCCCCACTATCTAGAATCCATGAACAATCAATAAAACTAGAGCCTAAGCGAATGAGCATACCTCTTTTATGGCGACCCAGATTTTTAGCTCAGCTTGGGTGTTGTTGGTGGCTGACTCCTTTCCCTTCCATGAAGACTTCATGTTGTTGTTCTTCTCATCATCTTGCTTCTTTCTACAGTCTTTGATGGCATGACCCTTCTTGTCATAGTAATAGCACATACGAGAAACCTTCTTCTTCTTGGGCTTCTTTTTATTGTCTTTAGAAGTAACCCTACCTTTGCCTTTTGCATTGGCATAAATGCGGTGTCACCACCATCATGGGTCTTCAACCATATCTTCTCCTCAAACAGCATAGCACTAAATTCTTCAAAAGAAAGAGGTGGTACTCTAACCTAGGTGTTTAGTGTCGTAACCAAGCCATCATACTTCTACGGTAGAATTTGGATGCATCTTTGAGCTAACTCTTCATTGGTCTTCATGATTCCCACATTAGCCATTTGATCTTGTTTATCAAAGAGATAAACGCTTCAGCAGCCTCTCCTTCAACAATAAGCTGATTCTCCAAGTTTTCAATCCTAGTCTGATTCTGTATCTCATACTGATTTCTCAGTATATGGTACAAGCCATAGATGCCTTGGTTATGTGTTAAATCAAAGTAAGAATAGAATCACTTACATTGGTAACAATGGTGCAAAGTGCATCTGCATTGCGCCGCTTCCATGCTCGAAGAAGAGTAGCATCTGGTGGAATCATTATTGTGTTATCACTAGGGATAATGGTTTCCAACGGTCCTTGGTCCATACCTAGAATGGTCTCCAGCACCTCATAGGAATCAAGGATGGAGTTGATTTTGAACTTCCAACAAAGAGTGTAGTTTGTCCCATCTAACTTACATTCAGTGAAGGTAAGTGGATGGATGCACAGCACTGGAATAGAAACAACAGTGCCGTACCCTGAAGTAGACATCACTCCAAGCAACTTCTATATGAAGACTTTGTGCACTATTGTTGCTAAGAGCACCTACAGCTTTGATACCATGTAAGAATTTAGCACAGTAGAAAGAGATACAACAAGAGAAAGTACACTAGACAATGCAATAGAGGGAATGGAGAAAAATTTAAAATTATGAATATACCAAACAAGAGATAAATACAATATGATGGTGCTACCCACCCATGCGCTCTAATGAAGAGCTTAGATGGCGATCTAAATAGACTATGGATGGAGGACATACTAAGAGTATAGGGAATATATGCTCACAAGAATTGGATACCTTAGCTTGTGCCAACTATGTCCATTTATAGTGCTGCAGGTATTGTGGTGGACGTGTCTAAGACATGGGCAACTATGTTGGTATTAGCCGTGTGGAGGGAAAATGACCAAGAGTCCTTTGAATAGTAGTAGATGATGAGGTGGAGGGGGTTTCTTTAGATTTGGTTGATGTTGAAGCTTCCTCCTTGTTTGTGACTTCTAACAACAAGAGTGAGAGGTGGCAAGGGATTACAAGGAGAATGTTTAGCCGCCGTGAGGGTTAAGGCTTCAACCACCAATATACACCCCATTGTGACCAGACATCCTACAGCCTTCATCCATGTGCAACCAAGTATTACTAGTTCAGGTACTGTCCTTTCATGCATAATCAGAAAGTCTCCCACCACCAGGTGCTTGTTATCACAATATGTTTCAATTTGTAAAAATCTAAGAACCTTGGTGTTCCTACCATTGATACCATTCACCTTCAAAGAGGTGTTCCTACCATTGATACCATTCACCTTCAAAGAGGTGTTCCTACCATTGATACCATTAACCTTCAAAGAGGTGTCTATGAGTTGAGATTTTCCCAATTGGTTCCATGCATTGAAGGAAATTATATTATGACTAGCCTCCCATGTCAAGTAAAGCACTTTACCCCATAAGGGCTAGGCAATTGAATGGATGTTTATAGAGGTGCTTTATGCTCATCTGTGTCTCCTTCACTTCTCATTGCTACTTGTAGAGGTGCTATATGCTCATTTGTGTCTCCTTCAACCTCTCCTACAAAGGTTTATACAGATCCAAGGATAGCTTCTCATTGCACTAATATCGTATTTGCCAATATTCTTGTTGTCAAGCTTGAGCTTTCTTTAATTTCACTTTTTCCTTGGCTTCCTTCTACAGCCCACAAGGCTTCCTCAACAAGAGGACCATAATACTTCTTGAATTTATTGCCATCAAGAAAGCCTATGGTTTCAACCCGTCAAGGGTTTCAACACACATGGTACCCTAAGCTGTTATTTCGTAGACTCAAAATGGTCCTTTTTGGTATATTTGAGTTTCTTTTTCTTGCTAGTGGACTCCGTACATAAGTACAAGGTCTCCCTCATTAATTTCCTTATCCTTTAGATTGTTATCAAACCACTTTTTTCAGCGATCCTTTTCTGTTAACATGTTTTGCATAGCAATTTACCTTTCTTCCTCAAGTTGCTAGAGAATTAACAATTGGTCAGCTAACATGTTACCGTCAAGTCTCTCAGCCAGTGCTACCCTTAAGTTGGGTATCATGAATTCCCAGGACATTACTACCTCAACCCTATATACCATCTTAAATGGTGTGCAACCAATTGCAACTTTGTATAAGGTTTGATAAGCCCATAAAGCTATTGTGAGCTTGAATTCCCAATCATTACATCGAGCCTTAACAATTTTTATTAATATAGGAATGAGGACTTTGTTGGTGCTCTTAGCTTGTTGACCATTTGTTTGCAAGTAGTATGGAGTGGATTTGTAGTGTGAGATCATGAACATTGTGGTGAGATTTTAGATTACATCATTTATGAAATGTTTCCCTTGGTCGCTTCACCAGCTCGAGAGTCGAAAAAATAAATTTCCCATGGTTATTTCGACAGACTTTTCAACGCTTTTTTCCACCATTATTTCGGCCTATCGACAGGTAAGGACTACTAAACACCCTTGAGCGGATTGCAGGTGATTCAAGCACAAACAAGGCAAATCATGGCTGCCCAAAGCAAAAGAAAATTCTAATTTTTTTGGAAGCTTTCCATTGGAGCTTGAAAGCAGTGATGTATTGTGCAAATGGATGCAATCTGGCAAAGGAACATGTATGTGACAAGGATTAATGTATTGGAAACTCATGTGTAAACCCTAGAGTAAATTTGGAACAAGATTGATGCATTAAAATAAGAGAAAAATTTTGGTTTTGAAACCTCCTCCAAAATAGTGAGTATATGCTCAAAATTGAAGCGATTTGTGAAGGTTTTTGCATCAAATCAATGCATTGACTGGTTGGCAGTCTACCTTAGGTCTTTGCTAGGGCTTATGAGCAATCATTAGTGTGTACAAACTCTCCACCAAAAACCCCTACAAGTAGGCGACGCTGATCTCTGCAGGCTAGGAGTGCATTTTTTTTAAAAATAATCCACAAGTTGAGGTCTTTTGATGCCAAATGGATGATATGAATGCATGGGAAGCTTAGCAATCGGGTATATATTGAAGTGGAGAAGGTCTTTGCAAGTTCGACCTTGAGCAACATAAAGATTTGAGCTGATTAATGAAGGATTAGCAGAGCTATTAACAGTGATTAGTGAGACAGTGAGTGATTAATCGACGAATTACTCACTCGTTATTCACAATTAGACTAATTCCTTTTACACAGAGTTAGTACATGTCATTGCTAAGATAATGAATGCCCGAGATCTCAATTTGGACAAGGATTAAAGAAATTAGAGCGAGATTAATACTGGTTTTATTGGTTTTTCTCAAAACAGAGAAGGGGGATCTGACAAATTTGGTATGTACGCATCTTGGTTGGTGTTGATATGCAACATTGAGCTTGTTTAGGTGCCAATGAAAGTTATCCACACTTGATTGAACCACTACATTGTAATTTGAAGCCTTGGAAAGCGTGCCAAAATAGTGTACCTTGGACTATGTATGCCAGTTCATTTTGGATGCAATCAGTTTGATTCTCTACATCAAAAGTGAAGTTTGTTGAGTACTTTGGAGTATCTGGAACACTTATTAGAGTGTGGTTGAGCTGAGGAAGGCTCGTTTACAGATTTGGACGTGTGTGGAAGGTGCATTTGCATTGAGCAAATATGTCAGACAACCCAGTACAAATTGTGGGTGAAAAGTTGGATAGGAAGAACTTCCAGGCATGGAAGTACAGGATTAAAAGCTTTCTGAAGGGAAAAGGTTTTTGGAACCTTGTTACAAGTGCGGAGCCAGCTGAAAATACCCCGACAACCTACACAGCAATAGGTTATAGCTCATAAGCAATGGTCAGAAAGAGCATACAAAGTTTTGCATTACCTGTCTCGGATGCTATACTCATACATATACATGATGCTGAGAATCCCAAGGATGCATGGGATACATTGATAAAGCTGTTTTATACCACACACTAGTGCTCGCAAGTCTTAGTTGAGACAACAGGTTCATAATGTGAAACGAAAAGGAAGGAGCATCCATGATTATGTACAAGAGATAAAGAAGTATGTAGATGCAATGCCCCCATGCCTGATGATGATTTGGGACATTACCTTGCGTGGTCTTGGTGGCAAGGAGTATAAGTCCTTTGATACATCCATCTCGGTTCGGAGTACAGGTTTACCAAATTTTGATGAGTTGGTTTCACTCTTACTTGTTGAGGAAATCAAACTCGGTGACTCTTTTCATGATGCATCTACTAGCCATGATGATAATGGTAGAAATCAAGCTTTCTATTCACAAAGGGAATTTAGAGACAGGGGAGATTTGCATCATGTGGCTGTGGTAATGGTTGTGGATGGCAGGACAGGTCACCACAACAGAATTTTCACCCTACATATGGTGCTAGAGGTGGTCGTGGATATACACCTCAGAGAGGCAGAGGTAATCCTCATGGTAGAGGACATTGGCAATGCCAACAAACATCTATGAAAAATGTGGAATGCCATTACTGTGGGAAATTTGGTCATATGGCACGTGATTGTTTTCGCAAATAAAATGATTTGAGAGGCGGTAGAGCACAACATGGTGGACATTATGCACAACATGGTGGAAATTATGCAAGTGGTGGAATTTATGCATCAAGCAGTAATGATGGCAATGCAAATCACTTGTTTGCCGTGAAACATGTTCTGGGATCTATGATGACAAATGGTGAAAGTGATGACACTTGGTATATGGACTCTGGAGCATCAAATCATATAACTTGTCATGGCGAATGGTTTGAGCATATGAAGCCTATGGATGTGAAAGGCTATGTGGAGACATGAGATGATACCCAACACATGTGGTTATGCACAATGGTGAAACAAAGTCTATGGCAGATGTCTTGTATGTGCCTTCTATTAAAAAAAGTTTGGGGTGGAACAGGGTTTACAGGTTCATTTCAACGAGCATGGTTGCTTCGTTGAGGATTTCAAAAATGGATGTAGAGTCATTGCCAAAGGCAAGAAAGAAGGCAGGTTATTTAAGTTGGATGCTGGGATTCCTGAGTTGAAATCAGCCATGTTCTCTAAAAGCCGAAATGTGGTACGTAGGACATTGACATGACATGTGGCATAAAAGGATTGGACATGTGAACATTGACATTGAAATGACATGTCCAATCCTTTTATGCCACATTGACATGTGGCATAAAAGGATTGGACATGTGAACATATAAAGGTTAAAGAACATGCAGGCAAGAGGCATTGTTAGTGGGCTGCCTAGATTCAAGTATGATGGGAATATGCATGTTTGTGATGCCTGCCAGTTTGGAAAGCAGGTGAGGTTGTCGTTTCCTAAAGAAGGCAACATGAGTAGCAGGCCACTTGAGATAGTTCATAGCGATGTATGGGGTCCTGCACAAAACCCATCCATTAAAGGCAGCTTGTATTATGTGACATTCATTGATGATTTCAGCAAAATGACTTGGATTTACTTTCTCAGAGAGAAAAGTGAAGTGTTGGGAAAGTTTATGGACTTCAAAGCTTTTGCAGAGAAGCAATATGGCTCTTGGATAAAATGTTTGAGGACAGATGGAGGTGGTAAATACACCACACATGCTTTTGAGAATTTCTTGAGAAAGTATGGCATAAGAAGGCATTTAACTTGCAGGTACACACCTTAGCAAAATGGTGTTCTGCTGAGAGAAAGAATAGAGTCATTTGTGATGTGGCCAGGGCGATGCTCAATGAAAAGAGCATGCCAGACTATTATTGGGCAGAAGCGTGTGCCACCGCGGTGTATGTACTTAATGAGACACCCCCCATAGCAGCCATACATGGAAGTATGCCAGAGATGCGGCTTACAGGTTTTAGGCCAGACATTGGACACTTCAAAGTGTTTGGTTGCATAGCTTATGTACATGTGCCTGACAAGAGAAGGAGGAAGATGGATCCTAAGGCAGAAAAGTGTGTGTTTTTTGGATATGCACAGGATCGCAAGGCATATAAATGCTACAATCCACAAACTAGGCAAGTGGTTATCTCATAAGATGTGGTGTTTGTTGAACTTGCTAGCAAAGGATGAGGGTGTCATTGATTCCGTTGATGTGCTGATGTGCATGTGAACTTGCCACAAGCAAGTTCTATTTCTATGTCTAGGCCAGCAGAGTCTGAGAGTAGTACTATACGTCCATGGTCAGGATTCTTGAGATATGAGATGTGAGCACTGGGAGTAGTGCTGTGGATAAAGGGAAAAAGAAGGTTGAAAGCCTATGGTTTCAACCCCGTCAAGGGTTTCAAACACACATGGTACCCTAAGCTGCTATTTTGTAGACTCAAAATGGTCCTTTTTGGTATATTTGAGTTTCTTTTTCTTGCTGGTGGACTCCATACTACATAAGTACAAGGTCTCCCTCATTAATTTCCTTGTACTACATAAGTACAAGGTCTCCCTCATTAATTTCCTTCTCCTTTAGATTGTTATCGAACCACTTTTTTTAGCGATCCTTTTCTGTTAACATGTTTTGCATAGCAATTTACCTTTCTTTCTCAAGTTGTTTGGTCGGCCAACATGTTACCCTCAAGTCTCTCAACCAGTGCTACCCTTAATTTGGGTATCGTGAATTCCTAGGGCATTACTACCTCAACCCTATATACCATCTTAAATTCCCAGGGCATTACTACCTCAACCCTATATACCATCTTAATCTGGGTATCATGAATTCCCAGGGCATTACTACCTCAACCCTATACACCATCTTAAATGGTGTGCAACCAATTGCAACTTTGTATAAGTTTTGATAAGCCCGTAAAGTTGTTGTGAGCTTGAATTCCCAATCATTACATTGAGCAGTTTTTGTTAATATAGAAATGAGGACTTTGTACCTTAGAGGGACTCTTCCGCAGCCCCCTCGCCCGCCCCTGAGGACACCCCCATCAGGCTTTCTCTTTCGCCAGAAGAGGAAGCGAGCCTCACCGCAAAGGTGGAACGCCTCCAGGCACATTCCACCATCTGCCGTATAATCGGCACTCGCCCTAGCAGAGGGGAGATCCGGGATCTTCTCCAGGCCTGCCTTCTTGCAGATGTGCGCAAGATCCTGGACGTTCAGCTACTGGGCCGTGGTCACTACCAGATCGAGTTCGAGACAGCCCAGAGCATGGCCCAGGTCCTAGCCATGAGTCCTCTTGACATCAGGGGCGCTTGGGCATTCTTCAGACCCTGGCAGCATGGCTTTTACCCAGCAGCGGCGGTCGAGCAAGGGGAGCGCCTTTTCCATGTTACAGTTTGCTTCCCTGTACCCGCGAGTACCTTCCGCTCCTTTCGAGGCTAAGAGCATTGGTGGGCTCGGTGCTTGTGAGACTGGCCCCACAGCAGCTTCAGTGGTGGCTAGAGCAGCTCTTCAGTTAGGGTTTTGGTTCCTGACATCTCCTCTCTTCTGAAGGTCATTCAGCTACCTAGGATAGGGGGGATGGATTGATTAAAGAGTGGAGTTCTCGGGGCTCCCGAACTAGTGCTTTATCTGTAGAGGCAGGTCGGCCACCTGGCCAAGGCCTGCCCTCGCAGGAGACTCTAACCTTCACCGCACAGCAGGCCCCTGATGGCCCGCCCATAGATGCGGCTCGGCAGGCAGCCTCCGGGACACCTGCTCAGCCCACAGAGACCTCGGAGTGGCAACCTGGATAGGGGTGTCGTCGAGGGAGACAGCCATAGCAGCACGCCCAGAGACCGATGCAGCAACAGCCACAGTCTCAGCATCAGTGGATTCCCGTGAGGAACAGCTTTGCTCCCCTCCAGGAGGAGACCCCAGCACCGAGACTGAGGACGAGGAGATGCCAGCACCCCCTCAGTCGCCCCTCCCCCCTCCCCCGTCCCCCCTCCCGCCACCTCGCTTCCCCTCCCGCCGCCTCGCTTCCACCTTCGCCTCCTCCCGTCCCCGCTCCGGTTTTGGCAGCGGCTCCTTCTCCACCCCCTTCTCCCCCCCTCCTCCCCCCTCGCTCGCCTCAGCTCCCCGAGAGGTCCTGGTAGTCCCCTGCTGGTGCTCACCTGCAGTCCGACGGACACTGAGCACCGACATTGCTCGAGCACCGCAGAGGAGACGTACCATGCCGATTTGGGCTTCACGGATATCCTCTATTCGTAGTCGGCTGAGTCGTCTTGACACTCGACAGCGCTCGGAGGCTTTTGATTACTCCTTCACACGGCTTTTTGGAGCAGAGGGCCCCCATGTAGTGATACCTCCGGTCCGCGGGGAGGAGGCACTTGATTCAGCGGTGGCCTTCTCATTCCCTCTCTGTGGCCCTCGCGATCGGGAGTGGACTCTGGATCTCGCTCTTAGCACTTTGAAGACTCAGGCAGTTGAGTTTTCTCACCATGTGAGCGATCTGGAGGTGACAGATGTATTAGGCCAACTATGGGAGCTGGCTCATTTTTTCTTTGATCCCAGGAGTGTGGATGCCTCAGGGATTCGACATTTGGTCGTTCGCATAGTGGCAGACTTAGCACGTGACCCTGGATATGTATGCATTCACGAGGTTGCTCTATCTGAGCGGGAGGTAGTCGCCATGGGACACAACCACTGGCGCCTGATCCGAGATTCTTACAGTACATCGGGTGGGCAGATTCGTAGCTGCTCGGATGGGGACTATTCTCCATCCAAGCCGCTTGCGAAGGCCCGCCGTATGGCTGAGATAGCATCCACCTCAGTAGTTCATCCATGAGGATCATCTCATGGAATGTACAGGGCCTTGGCGGCGCACATTATATAGGTTATCGTGGTTGCTTGAGGCAGGAGCTTTAGAGATGCCTGGTTGGGGGCAGTATTGATATTTTGATGATGCAGGAGCACCATTTGGGTGAGAGCAGGATTCGGAGATACGGTTCGGTGATGCCTGGTAGATGGGACACCTTTTGGTCTGCAGGGTTTGGCCCCTTGGGTGGGCAGGGAGTATGTATGGTCATTGCGGATGTATGGCGGCATGCCATTGTGGATCGCGGGATCATTGTGCCTGGTAGAGCACAGTATGTCATTCTGAGGACGCATGATGAGCTATTTGGCATGCTCAATGTCTAGGCGCCCAACCATGCTAGTGCCAGAGCAGAGTTCTGGACCCAGGTTACGGATGCATTGCCAGAGGCCACACATTGGTGTGTCATCGAGGGAGACTTCAACATGCTTGAGGACCCGACCGATAGGGTGGGAGGCAGTCATGTTACAGTGCACGGCACGGAGCTTGCAACTTGGGAGCGATTTTGCATGACACTGAGGATCACTGATGCATGGCAGCATGAGGCCTTCTCCCGCTCTCAGGACAGTCTTAGTTTCTCTCGGTCGGATCGGCAGGGAGAGACTAATCTATCACGGATTGATCGCTTCTATGTGGGCGATAGGTTAGGGGAGCGAGGGGGCTCCGTTGGCATTCTCGCTGCTGGCACCTCTTTTTCAGACCATGCGCCAGTTATTTTGACACTTGAGGAGAGGACACGGGAGACCAGCTCTTGCAGTTGAGGATCCCAGAGAGGGTACTTACAGATCCTAGTCTCGTTGAGGACATTGAGAGGATATGGCATGATAGTCAGAGCTCTGACCAGGATGCAGTAGGCCAGTGTGCCCAGGGACTCATCGAGCTCAGCTCTTTTTTGCACGCTGCAGCCTTGACATGGCTGGGAGAGACTTGCGAGTGGGAACGTCGGTTGAGACGTAGCCTTGCTTCGCTTCAGCGCCTTCAGGAGCAGCAGCCTACATGTGAGTGGGTGGCGTCCCAGCTGAGCCAGGGACGCCAGGAGGTTAGAGAGGTAGAGGAGCAGCAGAGACATGAGTTTTACTATTGTCGCCAGGCCTCTCAGTGGACGCAGCTTGGTGATAGAGTGACTGGGGAGTTTTTTGAGATTGCTCGACCCCGCCATGCTCGAGCAGGAGTCCGCCAGCTTGGGAGGCCAAACGGATCGGTAGCCACTGAGCTCGGGGAGATCAGAGCCATTGCCACTGAGTTCTATAGAGACCTGCTTTCAGCGGAGCCAGCCATTGAGGCTCGGGATGCTTGCAGACAGACTGTGTGGGCCCATGTGCAGAGGAGGGTCACAGATCGTATGCGTACAGTTCTGGGTGAGCCTCTTTCAGAGGTTGAGCTTACTGAGGCCTTGAGGGCCCTTCCGCGCCATAGTTGCCCTGGGGAGGATGGATTGACGCCTGCCTTTTTTATGCGCTAGGCCTCCGTAGGGGCTTTCAGTATGTTTTGGACACTGGGGTGATGCCACAGAGCTTTTCAGAGGGCTTGATCTTTCTTATCCCCAAGGGGGAGGGAGTATCAGATGATATTCGACATTGGAGACCTATTACGATCCATACTGTGTCTACAAGGTCTTAGCAAAGGCCTTGAGTTTGAGGATGCAGCCCTTTCTGGGGGAGTTGATTCATGCTACCTACATAGGATTCGTGAAGGAGCGTAGTATCCTTGACAACATTTTCACCTTCTGGGAGGCGACGGCCCGAGCTAGATTTCTCGGTGAGGACTTGGTCATGATGCTTCTCGATTTTGAGAAGGCATACGATAGAGTCGATTGGGGTTTCTTAGAGGGCACTATGCTTCGCCTGGGCTTTGAGCCAGTTTGGATTCGAGGAGTGGCGGCTCTATATTCCACAGCTCGTAGCCAGGTGCTGACTACAGGAGGACGGGGGGCGAGCTTTAAGTTGACCAGATCAATCCGTAAGGGGTGTCCTCTTGCCCCGTTTCTTTTTCTCTTCTTTAAAGAGGCTATGAGCATGTATCTGACGGCAGAGGAGGTCGGTTTGAGAGAACTCCAGCTCCCAGTCCGGGGGGAGGACCTGCTCGATGCTGAGTTTGCTGATGACACGGGTTTATTTTTGCATGGCCAGGAGGCCAATCTTCAGCGGGGGCAGAGCAATCGCTCCAGGTTTTTCGTGCAGCTTTGGGAGCATTGATCAATTGGCGCAAGACAGTGGCCTTTTGGATCAGTAGCGCTCCCACTCCGACATGGAGCCCAGACCCGGGTTTTAGATAGATTCCTCTTGGCACAGCAGTGCGGTATTTGGGATGCCAGATTGGACTAGATTGTTAGGGCTGATGTAAGTGGAAATGTGGTTGCATAGAATGCAAGTCTGTAAGTGGAAATGTGGTTGCATAGAATGCAAGTCAGCAATCACAGTCATCATTGAGTGGACTAGGAGAGTCCTCATCCACCACCAGCGGTTCTGTTGATAGACCGTGGAGTGGCAGGTTGCGTCATAATACCAGTCCTGAAAATATAGTTAGTACATCACATAAAGCCAAAGAGAAAGTGGTTAAGCCCCTCGGTATGCTTGATATTTTTGCAGGGCATTCTCTTGTTAATGGAGAGTCTAGTGGCTCAGAGATGAGCCTTGATGAGGAGCTTATGATTCCAGTAAATGAGGACACTTGGTGTGTGAAGAAGGCTATGGAAGCCATGAATGAAAAGTTATGAAGATCTGGAAGATTCAAAAACCCTATGTAGAGGTTGACTAATGATGGTTATGTGGCACATCGTTATGCTTATATGGCAAAAGTTGTGCAGGTTGTAGAACCCACGTGTTTTGATGAGGCTGTTGGAAATGTGTGTTGGGAGAAAGCTATGGATGAGAAGATGGATGCATTGTATGGAAATGAGACTTGGGATTTGGTGCCATTTCCTTAAGGCAAGAAATCTATTGGTTGTAAGTGGGTGTATAAGGTGAAACATAACAGTGATGGTAAGCAAGTACAAGGCTAGATTGGTAGCTAAAGGTTATACACACAGACACATGGGATTGATTATGAGGAGACATTTGCCTCGATTGCAAAGATGGAAACTGTAAGAGTTGTAATTGTAGTGGCTACAGCTAAAGGCTGGTTTTTACATCAGATGGATGTAAAAAATGCATTCTTGCATGGTGACTTGCGAAGAAGTGTATATGGATCAGCCACTTGGTTTTGAGGATATGGGTCACCCGGAGTATGAATGTAATCTTTGTAAGGCTTTCTATGGGCTGAAGCAAGCTCCATGAGCATGGCATGACAAGATTGCTGAGTATCTTGTCACTATTGGTTTTCATATAGCAAATGCAGATCACTCTTTGTATGTGCGCAAGAGTGATAAAGGTATTGTGATCATCACCATCTATGTAGATGATCTTATTGTTGGGGGTGACAACTTGGATGAGATTGAGCATGTGAAAAGTCTTCTCAAGGAAGTTTGAGATGAAGGATTTGGGAGATCTACGCTACTTTTTGGGAATTGAGGTCATTCACACACTTGATGGTATTTGGCTGTCACATAGATAGTATGTATTGGACATGTTGTCCAAGTATGGGATGGTTGATTGTAAGTCAATCTCAATGCCATTAGATCCCATACTTGGACATGTTATCCAAGTATGGGATGGTTGATTGTAAGTCAATCTCAATGCCATTAGATCAAAATGGCAAGCTTAGTGCGGATGCAGGTTATGTGTTGGAGAATCCCACTATGTGTATAAAGATTGTGGGGAGTTTGATCTATGTCATGATCAGCAGGCTAGATTTGAGGTACACTGTTGGCTTAGAGAGCCAATTTATGCAGGTTCCATGTAAACCACATCTTGACAGTGTGCAATGCATAGTTCGGTATTTGAGGGTCACTATTGATTATGCATTGTTTTATGCAGTAGGTGTACCATTAGAGCTATATGGGTACATAGATGTAGATTCGATAGGTAGCATCTCAGACAAGATATCTACTAGTGGATTTATGTTTTTATTGGGGAGTGCTGCTGTGACATGGAGTAGTAAGAAGCAGCCCACAGTTGCCTTGTCGAGTACAGAGGAGCTGAGGTGGCAGCGCGTGTGAGGTAGCTTGGTTACGTAAGCTACTTTGCTGGGGTTGCATGTGGAGAGAAAGGTTGTCATATATTGTGACAATCTTAGTAGTATAAAGTTGTCCAGGAATCTAGTTTTCTATGCGCGGATGAAACACATTGAGGTACATTACCACTTCATCAGGGGGAGAGTCTTGGTAGGTGACATCGCCTTGGCCTACGTCAGCACATAGGATCAGATCGCTGACATCTTCACGAAGGCCTTGGGAGCTGAGAAGCTCCACAAATTTCAAGATATACTTGGAGTTCATAAGATGGAGTTGAGCTTGACGGGGAGTGTTGAGATGTCAAGCTCAATATGAGCTGACACTCACGAGGCGCTTGCATGACCGTTCGACATTTACATCACTGTGGGTTTGGTATCTAGCACTGACATATCTTTACCAGAGATTCTACAGCTGGACTACACTGACAAGTCCACACCTATCCACTCCACTTAGCGTGTTCACATTATGGACCGCTTGTATATACTCTATTATGTGTGTTAGTCACTTTGTAGACCTCTTTTGTTGTGTGAAGAAGAAGAAGAATTTTAAGCCTCTCACCTTGTGTGTTCTCGTCTAGGGTTTGTGTGAGTGTGTGTGTGCTTGCAAGAGCTCAAGCTGTCTTCTTCCTTGCATCTTTTCAAATTGATGTCACCGATGAACCAAAACTTAATCGTTTTGCTAGCTCGAAAAGAAGAACAAAGAGTTGGCCCAAAAAGAGAAGAAAGCGAAAGCTGCATCTAAAGTAGCTGAAAAAAATCAAGAGCCGACACCTAGCTTGTGCCTTGCCCTAGAGCACTATAAATATTTTATAATTGGGAATTACAAGTTAGTGTTTGATAATGCCACATGAAAAGCGACAAGTGAAGTAGAAGGAGGCTATGATGGTCCAGCTGAAGAAATAAAAGTAGACTTGATTGAACTCAAGGAAGACCCTAAACCAGTCTTTATAGCAAAATACCTCACTCCAAGTTAGGAAGTTGAACTCATTGACCTCCTCAAGGAATATAAGGATTGCTTTGCATGGACTTACCGTGATATAAAGGGAGTACCTATTGAGGTTGTGCAACACACAATCCCCATGGTGCCAAATGCTAAACCTATCTACCATAGCAATCTTATCCAGCGAATCCCAAATATGCCAAAATTGTGAAAGGAGAGATTAACAAACTCATTGAGTGCGGATTCATCTACGAGATTGAAATGAAAAACTTTGAGTGTGTTTTGATCTCAAGAAAGTAAATGCTACCACATGCACATAAATCACTACCCCTTTTGGAGAGCTTTTAAGAAGTCAGCCCAAGTCATTTTCGCTAAGGTATTACCTTTAGCTATATGCTCGCTAGTTGCTAACACAACAGACTTAGAGTCCCCTTATTATCAAGTTATCCTCAAGTTGGATGGCATTAGCTGTGATGTCCTCCAAGATGGTAATAACTCTAATGACCAAACCATTATGGATATCTTCATTTTTAAGCCCATGTGGATGAATCGATCAAGCAATTGATTGTTAGAGAAGCACTTGTGTAGAGCATAACGAGAGTTCAAATGCTTGAGACGACTAATAAAATCTCTCATTAGCTCATCTTCTTCTCTCTCAGATTTGTGTATTGTGAAGCCACACTGCACAAAACTCCCTCGTTGTAAGATTCCTCCCTCCAGCTTTTGAGATGTAAAGATATAAAGAATCTCCCCTTCAATCTCTTGTAATCATTCCCCCCCTTCTAGAATAGATGTAAGGTTCCTCCTCAACCCCAGAAAGATGTATAAGTTCTCCTCTCAGTCCCTTGTAATCATTCCCTATCTCAAAATGCAAGAAAACACTGTTTTCCTTTGTTTTTGGCCTAGAGAGAGAAAATATTCTAGAGAGAGATAATATAGTTTTGAGATATTTTTGGATATAAAGTTATCCCTTTTATTTAAGATGAATTCCCTTGAAATAGAAGTTCAAAAAGAGTTTTCTAATATGCATTAGAAATTAATTGAATATGTGCATTAGACACCTTAGCGCCTAAGGGTCCACATTTTCAGAAAATTATGGATTAAGGTCTAAAGAGTGTTCTAAAGGGCCAATGGGGTTAATCCAAGTGTTGGAATAAGAAAAATGCAAGAATTAAAAAAATTCCCCCAAAAAGGAGTAAATTCTCACATAAGATAAAGAGTTGACTAGTACAAGACTTAATAGTAAAAAAATGGAGATTTATTAGTAAAAAAATAAAATTTTGACACCTCAGGAGAGTGAGTGGAGCTCATGAAGGAGGCACATAGAATCCTCATGATTACTCTAATTTTTTAAATCAAAAAATGAGATTTTTCATCTCTCCTCTCACCTCTTTCAAACTAGATCAGAAAAGTGGGCCTACTGGTCCAAAACTTGTCCAAATTGGATCAAACTGAAGCTGGAAACCTCTAGATTCTAGTTGGACTTGGTTGGTGGCCTCCCTCACCTATAAACAGACCCCCATTCCTTTGTATTTTCATCTTAGAGTAATTCTATGCTAGTGTAATTTTTAATTTAGTGTATTTTCCTCTTCCCTCTTCATTGGCCCTCCATTGTGAAGCCTTGGGGTTCACTAAACCTCTTCTTCTCTTGAATATTACCCTTTCCCCTTGGTGGCCAAGCCTTTTCTTTGAGGGCTACACAACTTTTGCAAGGTAAAGAATCAAGCAAACCGAGGAAGGGTAAGCCTACACAATAATGTTTATGCTCTCTTTTTAATGTTAATCTTCTTCCTAACCTCCCTCATGCTTGGGAAGCATTTTATTTTGTGGTTTTCCTCTTAAAACCATGCTTTTCTTGATTTATGATGAATTAATGTTTATGTTTAAGCTTAGGTTTATACATAAACTAATTTTTATATTAAAAGTGTAATTTTGAGCATTTTCAATTCATAGAAAATGCGAGGAAACTATGGCAAAAATTTCTTCATTAGAGAATGAGTTTATGCAAAAAATAAATTTTATTTTAAAAGTGTAATTTTAAGCATTCTCATTTCAAAGAAAATGCGGAAAAACTATGGCAAAATTTTTATCATTTAAAAAATAAAATTTCTGGATAATTAATTTTTATGCTAAAAGTGGAATTCTAAGCATTCTCATTTCATAGAAAATATGGGGAAGTTATGGTAAAATCTTTATCATTAGAAAATAAAATTTATGCATAAATAATTTTTATATTAAAAGTGAAATTTTGAGTATTATCATTCATAGAAAATGTGGGGAAGCTATGGAAAATTTTAAATCATTAGAGAATGAATTTATGCATAATAGATTTTATGCTAAAAGTGGAGTTTTGAGCATTATTCATTTGTCAGAAAAATAAAGAAGGTTATGCATAAATTTTCTAGATTCATTCAAATTATGAGAATTATGAAAATGATTAGGAATATAATGCATTTAGATAAAAATGGATTAGTAGGTGTGCATAAATATTTTATGCTAAAAGAGGGATTTCCATGATATTTTAATTTGGAAAAATAGAGAAAAGAAGGTAAAAATATTCATAGGGGTGCATCCAGAAAACATAGATAAATTTTTAATCAGAAAGAGGAACAATGGGTATAATTGATTTTGTAAATCCCATGAGATCGTATATGCATAAATATTTTATTCAAAAAGAAGAATATTGAGCATATTTTATTTTGGAAAAACTGAGATAAGAATGAGAAAACATTCATAGGAATGCATCGAGAAATCATGGATAAAATTTTAATCTGAAAGAGGAATCACAAACATATTTAACTTCTGGAAATTGAAGTATACGTCTAGATTCTCAAGAAATGGAATCTTGGGTACATTCTGAGCGGGAAAAGGAATTTTCCAAAAAAAGACCTGAAACATGCTTAGTTGGATGGGATGTAAATACTTGTGTGACTGACCTATTCCTAGATTCCCTGGGAAAGGAATCTAGAATTCTTAAAAAGATCGAGGGTCCAAAAGAGAACAAAATTTAACTGAATTGAGTCGGGAAAAAAGTTATCTTTAATTGAGCCAAGTAATGGCCGAGACTTAGAAAGTTCTGTCAGTATAAAAAGTAGAGTAACTGTACTTTTAACCTGGGTGATGTGTGGAAGGATGTGGAATGTGTGAATTGATGTGGAATGCGTGGATTGATGATGAGGAGTGATGTGGAAATGATGAGGGACGATGTGAATGAATGTGGGAATAATGTGGGACAATGTGAATGAATGTGAAAATGATGTAGGATGATGTGAATAAATGTGGGAATGATGTGGGACGATGTAAATGAATGTGGAAATGATGTAGGATGATTTGAATGAATGTGAGAATGATGTGAATGAATGTGGAAATGATGTGGGATGGTGTGAATGAATGTGGGAATGATGTGGGATGATGTGAATGGATGTGAATTGATGTGGGATGGTGTGAATGAATGTGGGAATGATGTGAATGGATGTGAATTGATATGGGATGATGTGAATGGATGTGAATTGATGTGGGATGATATGAATGGATGTGAATTGATGTGAAATGATGTGATGCAAATTGATGTAGAAAAATGTGAAATGATGAGAAATGATGTGGAATGATGAGAAAAGATGGGAATTTTGTTTGGAAATTGTATTTGTACGAGAAACCTCTTTTTTAAGATTGTTTTACATCAAGAATGCTGGGGGAGGCATTTTGACTATCTTGAGGAATGAGGTCGTGGGGACCTAAGTGGAAAATGTTACAACAGCTGACGGAGAGTCAAAGAAGTACATCTCGCATGGCAAGATCGGTCGAGGTCTTGACGAGCCTCAGTTTGGTTAAAATGGTGAGCTTTCGGTATGGTAGATGAGGGACCAAGGAAGCGGCCTATGAGAAATGCTAGGTCAGCTGTGAAGGAACCTAGAGGGTACTGACCATACGGTGCTCGGGCTTGGGTCGCCCAGGATACCCATGCATGCGCCGAGGAAGAAAATGAGTTGGAGTTGTTTTCTGAACACAGGCATGGATCTAGTTGATTGGCCTTACTGGTCTTCAACGGATGAGTTCATGGCTCTTTTAAATGGATCTTCTTGGTTGATCTAGCTGATCTTCAAAATGGAGAGTCCATATGGATTTTATGAGACTATACTCCTAGGTAATATGGGCTAGGAACTATTGAAAAGGCCCCTGATTAAAGTACTAGGTGAGCCTAGAGGGACTGACCAAGTGGTGAGCATTCTAGTTGCCGATAATGCCATAGGTACACTGAGGAAGGAATGACTGGAAATTAGATTATGTGGTTGGAAAGTGGAAAAGTTGGAACTTGGACCCTCGAGATGGAATATTGAGGATTGTGATGGAAACACTGAGGTTTTATTGTGCAATGCTGTTTTGGAAATAGTTGAATCTAAGAAAAGGTAATTTCATATCGGGTGCGTAAGTGGTGTGTCTATTTAAATTTTGCATGAGTGCTAGCTAGGGGGCCTAGGAACTCTTTTCTCTAGTACCCGCCGAGACAAAACATAACCAATTTTTTATAATGGATCCTATCAATACAGTGGTTAGGGGCGGTTGGCTAACCCATGGAATTGGCTAGATCGATGGATTCCTATAGTAAAATTCAATTCTGTTCAAGTTATGATAGTTGAAGTAAGTCACAGGATAATCCTTGTTCTATGGAAAAGAATCAATGGCTGTGCCTCTTTCGATGGGGAAAAAAGCATTGGTCTCTATGAACCAAGTGCAAGTTCCTTGGCTAAGGCCCTTGGCTACATTAGAAGATTTTCATGGAGGAATCGCTTATGCTTTTTGGGTGAGGGAAATTTTTTTCTGAGTTTGGTTTTGGAAGAACCGAGGGATTAGTCTCTTGTCTGAACATTCATGGGCGAGGCCCCGAGTGGGAAGCTTTGCCCTGCACATAAGTTTCTAATTCCACTGCTGCCACAGCACTCCAAAGTCCAATGCACAAAGGGGGTAGGGATCTCGCGCACAAACTACTTTAGGAATAATCGTCAAAGATTGGTAAAGTTTAGACATTCCTCAACTCCTAGGGTCCGCCAATACCAATCACCAACCTTGCCATCTAGTGTACGGCTAAAGGCATTGGTCTTTGCAAGCTCATTTCTCTCACCTAAGGTCTCGTCGCAAACTTGCTTGAATACCTTGAGATGTCTTCTACAATGGCCCTCTCCATTGAACTTGTGCGTGAGCTTACCGATTTGTGCAACCTTTCCAGAGCTACTCCATCCGTTATCTCTAATGGCTGGCCCTATACTTTCGGCCACTACTCTCCCCAGTGCTTGTACAAAGGCTACTATGGATCAATGGGAGAGCTGTCTAGAAGTATTGGTACAGCAGGGGTAGCATGTGGTACAAAAGGCGATGTGTACGGGTGTATTGGTTTGACTCCCGGAGGAGTAACATGAGTGTAGTAGGGGTTGTATAGAATTTCCCATAGGTACCCGATGACATATGAGCCAAGGGCGCCAATGGTCTAGTCATTTGTGACAATGTCCCCCTTGTTGTAGGTTACAATGGAAAAGTCAAGGGAGATGCAAGGAATCAAGGATTTTGGGTGAAGGTTCCTCCGTTTATGGCCCTAGCAGACGATATTGATGTGTTAACTAAGCTTGGGGCCATTGTTGTAGGGATTGCTGCTACGACCATTGTTGTCATGGTTGTGACCAAGGGCATGAAACTAATGGGAAATGTTGTATGGTTGGTCACATCAGGTGGTGCCATTATGAGTGGTGTAGTACCCACCAATACCACATAGTTTAGGATTGTGTTGATAGCATCTTGAGTGGGTACCTCTCTATGGTCTAGAAAAACCAAGTGTCACCACATATGTGGGATTAGTAGGGCTTATTGATGGTGTCTCCATCTCACTCAAGGTAGGACCTCAGGCGTTGCTTGTCCCAACCTATGTCATGGGAAATTGCATAGGCATGGTGAGATTCCTTGTCTAAGCCTCTCTTGCTCTACAATAGCCTAAATACATTCCACGCAACCATCTGAAGTCACTCTTCCTCGTCTATGAAGTAGAGATGTCTTCCTTAATTTCCTTCCAAAACTAAGACCATAAATAAGGCCTGTAGCCAGGTCCGTCAAGGTTTCCTGGGTTGCATCAAATTCCCAGCTCTCAATCTGCAGTAATGTTGCTGAGAATCATACACGAAAATCTTTTGAGTTTTCTTGATTTTCTTATTTTTCTTGATCAAGAAAATGGATATGGTGATATCGGATGGTTGAATCCTTTTGTTTTTGTTTGTTTCTAAGATTTTGGTGCCATGGGGTTGATTGGGACCAAATTTTGGAGGAGCGGCACCAAAAATTTGAATGCTTGGACCAAAATTGGAAAAAAAATTACATTAATCTTAATAAGTGTCTATAATTAGTGTCTCTAATCTTAATTAGTGTCTCTAATCCAAATGTTTTCCCTCTTTCTGCTTGATTTGAAGAGTGTAAGGTGCTTCAATCCCTTGCTAAACCCTAGCCATAGCTTAGGGTTTCCATTTGGCTTTCCATTATTGGAGAAAAATCCCTAACATTGGAGCTTGATATGCATCATTGAAGCTTGGTATGTCTTAGGGAGGAATTTTAGCATTGAAATTGTGGGAAACATTGATGAATCAGCAATATGTAGTCTGCGGCCTATTGTGCACACAGTGCTGCCTCCTTTGAAGGCCTTCTTGGAAGCCATTAACCATATGGTACATGAGGTTGTACAAGTTTAAGCAAGCATAATGTTCACCTAAGGTAACTATTGATGTTTCTCTTGTTGCTGATTTTGGCTGTCAATGAACTATGCGCGTTTTTATGCACACCATTTTTGTGATGATTTCCTGCACGATTTCATCTTCAACGTGGAGATTCTTGCCTCAAATACAAGTGGTCTATGCCTTGAACATTATGTAGTATGTGGTATGGGGTGTATAGCAACTTCTAAACACCTATTTTTGAGGTGATTTTTGCCTGCGAAGGATGCCATGGAAGTTGCTCCCGTTTTCCTACAAATCGTGGAGTTTTGAGAGCTTAAATGGTGATTAAATGGCAACTAAAATGGAGCTATGAATTGTAATTTAGGTGGTTGATTGTTGCAAGTTACTATGTGGTAAAGTTTAAGAGTGTGCAAGCAAGCAAGAGCTTCATTTAAAGCTTGGTGATGGTGATCTTCTTGATGAGTTGGATTGGAGATTCCATAGTCTTCCATTAGTTTCAAGAATTCAACTCATGAGAGCATCATTAGCTTGCATATTAGCCAAAGTCACATGCTATTTTGGTTGAATGGTGGCCATACCACTGGCATCATTAGCTATTATATGCTATGCATTGAGATATTGAGCTTCACAAACTCCCATTGAGTGTTCAACTTTTTCCCATGGAAGCTTGCTCTAGCAAGGAGTGGATGGCTTTATTGGATCGGCTTAATTGAATGCATTGTGGAAAAAGGGGATTGCATTGAGTTATGGATGCATTATCATGGATTTGGCTCATGCGTATGTTCAATGTGGATGCCTTTCTTTATACTCTTGAGCCCATAGGGAGGGGCTTTGTACACCGGGATCATTTGGGAAAAGCAAAAGGCTATTGGATCTATGAGTTTTAATGATTGGCATGTTCTATAAATGCCATGGGTATGTGTCTCATGATCTTACCATTTCTATGCTTTCCATTGATTCTTACACTATTAGAAAGCTAGTTATGTGGTGAGGGTACCTTGGCAATCGGTGGAGAGGCCAAGGGGAGAATGTCTTGAATCCGTGATTGCCTTGGAGAAGTGGTACATCAGAGGATTAGGTACATGGAGTGAAGAAATGGCCTCCACTCTTAAAATTTGGTAAGAGGGTGAGAAGGCTTGGCCATGAGATTAGCAAAGCAAGAGCTCTCCATCGACTTGCTACATTGAATCAAATGCAATTGACAATCAATGGGATTTTGCAAGGTTACATAGCTGGCATTAATCGGCACATTGGTATTGATATATAGATTTTGATTGGCTTCTAAATGCACCAAGGTCATGCCAAAATCTAGTCAAAATGCCTTGATTAGATGCTAATTGGATGCATATTGATGCTTTGGTTATGCTGGAATGCCTTTGTGCAAGGGTATGCAAAGGGGATGCTTGCGGGCGGTTGACATTTGGGCATAATCTGCAGATTTTGCAAAAGTGAAATTCAGTCCAAGTGGTTTTGGGTTGACCCAAATTGGACACCTACACTTCATTTCCCATCATCCCAACACCTTCCAAAACAAGCCAAACGACATACCATTTGGTGAGCGGTTACATCTGTTTTATAGGGGTAGCCCTATTTTGATAGTTTGTATACCAAAAGTGATCTTATGGACTGAACTTGATGGGTGTGTAGTACTCCTCAAAAAGATCCTAACAAACTAAATATTGCCCAAATTGGACTCTTGAGTAGGGAGTTACAACCCATTTTTGGTAAAAGCCTGTTTCATAAAAACCCAAAACAGAGCGTATTAGGGCCCGGGGTCAAACTTATACTAATAACATAGGCTTATTCCTCATCTCATTACCTTTACATAGAGCTTTAGTTTGTTCAAATCGGATAACCCTAGCTCTAGTTTTCGACAATTTTCTCAAAACAATCCATTATGGTGGGGCAAGCTAAAAGGTCATCCCCGAAAGCTATCATTGGTCACAGAAGACATGGAAGGAAGGAGGAGTTAATGGAGCATGGCAACATGGATGTAATGGAGGAGTTAGAAGAGCAATTAACTGATTGTGACAAGCACTCACAAAATCACTTCTCCAACCATCAATGGGGCAAGATTCAAAGGAAAGTTGAAGAGGAAACAAAGATGGGAGGTGTGGCTCCTCCAGTCCTCGCGCTAGGGAACTCATAGACTACCTACACAAACACTATGGTTAGGGGGAAAGGGATCGTGGATCCTCTCACGAAAGTATACCCGCCAAGGATGAGTCGACCTCACTGGCTAGACATGCAAGACCTATGCTCTACACTGTCTACCGTGCTCTCCAACCACCTCCTAGCACCACAATATCCCACAGGCCACTCACTCACACCACACTCACTCACCTCACACACACATAGAGATAGACAAAGCACCACAGTATCCCCACAGGCCACTCACTCACACCACACTCACTCACCTCACACACACATAGAGATAGACAAAACACCAAAAAAGAATGATCCTAGAGAGACTGTGATCCATGAGAGAATGTGCTACAAGAGAGACTGTCCTCCACTGTGGAGAGAGTGCTCCCCTTAACTCCTCCTTGGGTGTCCTCCTCCTCCAAGTCCCAACCCCTCATCATGTTGTGTAGAGGGAAGATCTTCTATCGAGAAAAGGGAGATGGTGCTCAAATAGGATCTCACCCCCTGCCTTGGGAAAGGGAGAGGGGTGTTTCCTCCATAAGTACCTTCGGAGTTGGCCATGCACATTGTAAGTGCCACCGATAGTCGAAGGTCCCGATGTGTCGGAGATGTCGAGGGCACCGGTGGGTGACGACGGTCAGAGATGTTAGAGGGCACCAGCAGCGGTGACGATGGTTGGAGGGTCGGAGATGTCAGAGGCAATTGGAGGTGATAGTGGGAGGAGTTGCTCTTGGTGGTGGAGTGTGGAGGACTTGGCTTCCTGTCCATAGGTCTTGCCCACTACTACTCAATTCACCGTCCCGGTGAATGCCATAGAAAAAACAGGTGGCTCTCTCGCAAGCTAGACCTCGAGTAAAACCTAATACAATTATCGAGGGCACCGGGGTGGTCGGAGTGGTCAGAGGGCACCGGTGGTCGGAGTGGTCAGAGCACATCGGCGGTCGAAGTGCTTGGAGAGCACCGACGGTCGGAGTGCTTAGAGGGCACCGACGGTCGGAGTGGTCGGAGCACACCGGCGGTGACAGTGGTCGGAGCAGTCGGAGTAGTCGGTGGAGTGTGGAGGAACTGGCTTCCCATCCACAGGTCACCCACTACTGCTCAATTCACCATCTCGATGAATGCCAAGAAAACCAAGGTGAGCCTTCGGGAAAAACATCCGGCACAAGCAGGCTGCCAGGCATACCTCATACAATGATCCTTCCAGGCAAACCTTCTGGAGAGAGACAAAATAAATAAAAATGAATCAACTAGGCTCCCGGGCAACTTCATCCACCAACGAACTGTAGAAAAAAATTGATTGAACAGGGGGCTCCTAGGCACTTCATCCAGTAAGCTATCACTAACTGTATTACCACTGTCATCCCCCGGGCAAAGCATCCGGCAGAAGGTTACCTCAACAAAAGCACCAAAACCCATCTAAACAATAATAATCACTGGCCACTTCGTATGGGCAAAACTTCCGACACAAAGTCCAGGCATATAAGATACAGAATGAAAGTTGGCCATGGCCAGTACATGCCCGTATAGGCAAATAAAGAAAATAAAATAAATAAAATGACAAAAGACCCAATGAACCATCATGAGTGGCATGGGAGGAGGCATCAATCCCAAACCCTGGTGGACCTGTGGTGGATATGGAGTGTGGACGGCCAACTGATCGATGCCACTCAATGAGACGCTGGAACTCCGCAAGGTGGTCCTCCTGAAGGGATGAAGCCTGTTGGCGGAGATCCACTAACTCCAATGCATGTTGCTGACTGAACTCTATAAGAGCGTGCTCATGTGCGTCCTGCAAAGTAGCAAGCTCTCTCTCATGCTCCGATCGAAGGTCCTGCATCTCTGACTCATGCTGATGCTGGGTCTCCACCAAAAGTGTACGCTCCTGCTCTCGAATGGCTGCCATGGCATCCTCATCAAGGATGGGAGATAAGTACATCTCAAATAGCTCCTCATCACGCGAAGCTCCTGAAGCTCTCCGTCCTGCTGGACCATGGTCTCGTGTAACTGCTAAAGGGCCTCCTCTGCATCCTATGCCCGGGTTGTAGCCTCTTGAGCAGTCTGCTCTGCTAGATAGATCGATCGACGCAAGTGTCGGTTATAGCATCGGTGAAGGCACCTAGGACTCTTTGATGAATGAGTCCCATGGTCGTGATCCGTCGAGAGGCTTCCATCAATGTGTCAGCCACCACCAGATATAGCACTCCGCAGGAAGCCTCGTCAAGTCTGACGGAGTGGTCCTTGGGACTGTCTGGGGGAGAGTCAAAAAGAGCCCAACCTGGGGAGTGGTGGAGAAGATGGTGGAGGTGAAGCTCAGAGGAACTGGTAGTGCTGTCGTCGAGAGAAAGACTGTGTCGGAGGAGAGGATGAGGGTGGTAGTGGCTGAGGTAAGTAGCTCATGTCGGTGTCGACAGGAGATCAAGGTGAAGTGGAAGATGAGGTGTGAGACGAGGGAAGTCGACACTGAAAAAACAGGTGAGGTGGGGCCTCAGGGGTGGAGTGTAGGAGGAACCTCCGTCGGAAGAGATTCCCAGAGGGCTCTTGATGGTGCGGAAGGAGAGGGTGGCGAGGATAGTGGTGACGCTGGAGGGGAAACCAGGGAGATGTGGTGTGATGCCAATCCCTGGGAAGTAATGATCCATGGAAGGAGAATGGGGTGTGAGGGTGACGAAGGAGTAGTTGATGATAGAGCTGTCGATGATGAAGGTGGTAGTGGGGGGATGTCGATGATGAGCAGCAAGGTGTCCATGGATGACGAGGGGGGGGTGGAGTGGATGTCGATGACGAGGGTGGGGGTGGGATGGATGTCGATGACGAGGGTGGGGGTGGGATGGATGTCGATGGTGGGCAAGGTGTCGATGATGAGGGTGGGGGTATATTGAAAAATAGGTAGAGGGAGAGGAGACACACACACAGGAGCAAACCCTAATGTATATTGCAAACCCTAACCATAGAGGGAAGCCATCTCGTCCACACACATCTAACCCTAGCTAATGTCCACACACTATGACCAGCTGGACGCGGTCATTTATGTCTCACACATGTTCCTACCTAACATGCCAGCACATAGTGCACCTGGCTCACACTGACATCGAGCTTGAATCTCAACAGCCCCTCTCAAGCTCATGATGTACTGCCATAGATGAAGATGTAGATGAGCTTGGGATATCAAGGCTCTCAACACTCCCCCTCAAGCTCATCCCATGTACTCCCAACATAGTACGGAAGTACTCAAACTTCTCCATGTGCTAAGTGGCTTTATAAAGATGTCTGCTGCCACCTGCTCATCAGTCTTCACATACTGTAGATCAGTTGTACCATCCAGCACCTTCTCTCTGACAAAGTGATAATGGACCTCTATGTGTTTGGTCCTCGCATGAAATACTGGATTCTTGGCCAACTGTATACTGCTCATGTTGTCACAATGAATGACAACTTTGCCATCAATAGGCTCACCCAAATCTGTCAAGAGACTCTTTAACCATATTCCTTCACAAGTAGCAATGGTTGCACCCCTGTATTCAGCCTCTGTAGTACTAGATAAAGCAACTGTAGGTTGCTTCTTGCTACTCCAACTCACCACGGTACTTCCAAGTGTAAAGGCATAACCACTAGTAGACCTCCTGTCATATGAACTACCTGCCCAATCAGTATCTATGTAGCCATGTATATCCAAACCTTTACCACTCTCATAAAGTAGACCATAATGTGCAGTGGTCTTTACATATCGCATGATGCGTCTCACTGCATTCAAATGAGGTTTTCTGGGGCTCTGCATGAACTGGCTTACTAGCCCCACAGCATAACTCAAATCCGGGTGTGTGATAGTCATATAAATGAGACTACCAACCATCTTTCTGTACATAGATGGATCATCCAACTCCTCACCAAAATCAGCCCACAACTTCACATTCTGCTCCAAAGGTGTACTCATAGGCTTACACCCTGTCATGCCATATTTTACCAACATATCCAATGCATATTGGCGTTGCACTAGCCATGTACCTGCATGGTCTTTGATCACTTCAATTATAAGAAAGTATCTCAACTCACCCAAATCTTTCATGTCAAATTGCCCACTCAATGCTTTCTTGACATGCATCACATCTTTACCATGATCACCTGTGATAATCAAGTCATCCACATAGATGACAAGTAAAACAATCCCATGATCTGTTTTCTTCACATAGAGTGAAGAATTTGCTGTAGAAACCTGAAATCCAAGAGAGATAAGATATCTGCTCATTTTATCACTCCAAGCATGAGGTGCTTGCTTCGGACCATATAATGCCTTTTTCAATCTGCATACATGAGTGGGATACCTTGGGTGTACATACCCTTCTGGCTGTGCCATATACACTTCTTCTTGTAGATCACCATTTAGAAATGCATTTTTCACATCCATTTGATGCATTTCCCAACCATTAGCTGCAGCCATAGCAATGACTGCTCTCACTGTTCCCATCTTTGCCACTGAACTAAATGTTTCATCATAGTCCAAACCTTGGGTTTGTGAATAACCCTTAGCTACCAATCTTGCTTTATGTCGTTCAATGGAACCATTAGACTTGCACTTCACTTTGTAAACCCATTTACAACCAATGACATTTTTGTCCTGTGGTAATGCAACCAAATCCCATGTGTCATTACATGAACCAATGCATCCATCTCAACATCCATTGCTTTCTCCCATACATGCTTTCCAATAGCTTCTGTATAGCATGTAGGTTCCACATGCTTCACCAAAGATGTCATATATGCATAATGCATAGCAAAATCACGATATGTCAACCTGTCAACTGGATATCTGACCCTTTGGGATCTCCGCAATGCATGCGGATCACTCTAAACACCTATCACTCTAGCATGTGGTGGCACATATCTATCCTGCCTAGCACCAGGTGTGCGTAAAACAGGTATACCAAGCTCCTTATCCAAACTCTCTGAACTTGATGACTCATAACCTGTAATTCCAATTCCTTCAACCTTCTTCTTTCCTTTATCCATAGCACTACTCCCAGTGCTCACACTCTCATGCCTCAAACGTCCTGACCATGGACGTACAGTACTACTCTCGGCTTCTGCTGCTGGCCCAGACATAGGAGTAGAACTAGAACTTGCTTATGGCAAGTTCACAAGCACATCAGCTTCAAGTGATTCAATGACACCCTCATCCTTTGCTTTGTACCAACTAGCAAGCTCATCAAACACCACATCTCATGAGATAACAACTTGCCTAGTTTGTGGATTGTAACATTTGTATGCTTTACGATCATGTGCATATCCAACAAACACACACTTTTCTACCTTAGGATCCAACTTCCTTCTTCTCTCGTCAGGCACATGTACATAAGCTATGCATCCAAAAACTTTGAGGTGTCCAATGTCTGGCCGAAAACCTGTAAGCCGCATCTCTGGTGTACTTCCATGTATGGCTGCTGTAGGTGTCTTATTCAGTATATACACTGCAGTAGCACAAGCTTCTGCCCAATAATAATCTGGCATGCTCTTTTCATTGAGCATTGCCCTGGCCACTTCACAAATGACTCTATTCTTTCTCTCAGCCACACCATTTTGCTGAGGTGTATACCTGCAAGTCAATTTCCTTCTTATACCATGCTTTCTCAAGAAATGCTCAAAAGCATTTGAGGTGTATTCACCACCTCCATCTGTCCTCAAACATTTAATCCATGAACCATATTGCTTCTCTGCAAAAGCTTTGAAATCCATAAACTTTTCCAACACTTCACTTTTCTCTCTGAGAAAGTATATCCATGTCATTCTGCTGAAATCATCAATGAATGTCACATAGTATAAACTGCCTTTAATAGATGGGTTTTGTGCAGGACCCCATACATCACTATGTACTATCTCAGGTGGCCTGCTACTCATGTTACCTTCTCTAGGAAACCGCAACCTTGCCTGCTTTCCAAACTGACAGGCTTCACAAACATGCATATTCCCATCATACTTGAATCTAGGCAGCCCACTAACAATGCCTCTTGCCTGCATGTTCTTTAACCTTTGTATATTGACATGTCCAATCCTCTTATGCCACATATCAATGTTCTGTACCACATTTCTGCTTTTAGAGAACATGGCTGATTTTAACTCAGGAATCCCAGCATCCAGCTTAAACAACCTGCCTTCTTTCTTACCTTTAGCAATGACTCTACATCCATGTTTGAAATCCTCAACGAAGCAACCATGCTCGTTGAAACGAACCTGTAATCCCTGTTCCACCATTTGACCAAATGAGGCCAAGCTTTTCGTAATCGAAGGCACATACAATACAGCTGACATAGATTTTGTTTGACCATTGTGCATAACCAATGGTACACTTCCAACATGTGTAATGGCATGCTGAGTATCATCTCCTGTCTCCACATAGCCTTTCACATCCATAGGCTTCATATGCTCAAACCATTCACCATGACAAGTCATATGGTTTGATGCTCCAGAGTCCATATACCAAGTATCATCATTTTCAGCATTTGTCATCATAGATCCCACAACATGTTTCATGGCAAACAAGTGATTTGCAGTGCCATCATTACTGCTTGATGCATAATTTCCACCACCATGTTGTGCATAATTTCCACCATAATGTCCACCATGTTGTGCTGTACCCCCTCTCAAATCATTCTGTTTGCGGAAACAATCTCTTGCCATATGACTAAATTTCCCACAGTAATGGCATTCCACATCTTGCATAGATGTTTGTTGGCCTTGCCAACGTCCTCTACCACGAGGATTACCTCTGCCTCTCTGAGGTGTATATCCACGACCACCTCTAGCACCATATGAAGGCTGAAAATTCTGTTGTGGTGACCTGTCCTGCCATCCACGACCATTACCACGGCCACGTGATGCGAATCTCCCCCTGCCTCTAAATCCTCTTTGGGAATAGAAAGCCTGATTTCTGCCATTATCATCATGGCTAGTAGATGCATCCTGAAAGGAATCACTGAGTTTGATTTCCTCAACAAGCAAGAGTGAAACCAACTCATCAAAGTCTGGTAAACCTGTACTCCGAACCGAGATGGATGTATCAAAAGATTTATATTCCTTGCCAAGACCACGCAAGGTAATGTCTACCAAATCATCATCAGGAATGGGGGCATTTATTGTTGCCAATGCATTTGCAAACTTCTTTATCTCTTGTACATAATCATGGATGCTCCTTCTATTCCACTTCACATTATGTATCTATTGTTGCAACTGAGACTTGCGAGCACTAGTGTCTGTATCAAACAACTTTACCAATGTATCCCATGCATCCTTGGGATTCTCAGCATCATGTATGTGTATGAGCATAGCATCCAAAATACATATAGACAGATAATGCAACACTTTGAATGCTCTTTCTAACCATTGCTTATTATGAGCTATAACCTGCCGCTGTGTAGGTTGTCGAGGTAGTTAGCTCAACACCTGTAATGAGATTCCAAAAAACTTTGCCCTTCAGAAAATTTTTGATCCTGTACTTCCATGCCTGGAAGATCTTCCTATCCAACTTTTCACCAACAATTTGTACTGGATTATCCGACATATTTGCTCAATGTGCACCTTCCGCACAATTCCAAATCTATAAATGAGCCTTCCTCAGCTCAACCACACTCCAATGAGTGTTCCAGATACTTCAAAGTACATAATGAACTTCAATTTTGATGTAGAAAATCAACCTGTATGCATCTAAAATGAACTGGCTCATGCAGTCCAAGATACCCTGCTTTGACGCACTTTTCGAGGCTCCAAATTGTAATGTAGTGGTTCAATCAAGTATGGACAACTTGCATTGACACCTAAAAACCTCAATGTTGAATATCAATACCATCCAACATGCGTACATATCAATTTTGTCAAGCTCCTTCTCTGTTTTGAGAAAAACCAAAAAAACCAGTATTAAATTTGCTCTAATTTCTTCAATCCTTGTCCAAATTGAGCAACCAGGCATTCATTAGCTTAGCAATGATGTCCACTAACTCCATGTAAAAGGAATTAGTCCAATTGTTTAAGACCAGTCAATAATTGATTGATTAAACGCACACTATTTCTCTGCAACCAGTAGACAGCCTATTTAATCAGCTCATTTCCAGCTCAATTGATGATAATTGATCAATCCAATCATATAGCCTTCTTCTCAAGTGTGTGTAGCAACTAATTGCTAACCCAATTTTGGAATATGTCGAGCACCCAAGTGGTATTTGACCTCCTCGTATCAAAAAACTAAAAATTCTGCCCTGTTTCTATGTATGAGCTGTGCCGCCTGCTCCTAAGGGCTTTGGGAGTGTTTATAGTGTTAATTGATGATGGGATTAAGTCCCCAACACACCTAGGCAAGTGTGCAATCCATCAATGCTTTGATTTTTGCCAAAAAAACATGCTCCAATTTCATCAAAATTTGACTTCCTTTTCTCTGTTTTGTGAGAGCTCAAAAACCAGTCAATTTCACTCATTCAAATGTATCAAAATTGCTCCAAAAATCAGTGTAGGGCTTGTACATGAGTTTCCAACACATTCTTGCTTGTCACATACATATTTCTTTGCCAGATTTGCATGTATTTCACCATACATCACCGCTTCCAAGCTTCAATGGAAAGCTTCCAAAAACCAAAAATTTCCTTTGCTTTGGGTTGCCCTAATTTGCTTTGTTTTTGCCTGAATCACCTGCAATCCGCTCAAGGGTGTTTAGTAGACCTTACCCGGTAGGCCAAGCTCTCAGATCTGATAGTAATCGGTGTGCTCCAAGCTTCATAGCATCAATGGCAAGCTTCACAGCTTCTTCTCCCTCTTCTCTCACTCAGTCATAAACCCTAATAGACAGCACAAGGCTCTGATACCATGTTGAAAAATAGGTAGAGGGAGAGGAGACACACACATAGGAGCAAACCCTAATGTATATTGCAAACCCTAACCATAGAGGGAGGCCATCTCCCTTCTCACACAATGCATAAAGCCATAATCCATAATACACACAACACACACTGAGTTGTGTCCACACACATCTAACCCTAGCTAATGTCCACACACTATGACCAGCTGGACGCGGTCATTTATGTCTCACACATGTTCCTACCTAACATGCCAGCACATAGTGCAGCTGGCTCACACTGACATCGAGCTTGAATCTCAACAGGGTAGAGTGGATGTTGATGAGGGTGGCAGTGGAATGGATGTCGATGACGAGGGTGGCCGTGGGATGGATGTTGATGAGACGAGGGTGGCCGTGGGATGGATGTCAATGGTGGGCGAGGTGTCGATGATGAGGGTGGGGGTGGAGTGGATGTCGATGATGAGGGTGGCCGTGGGATGGATGTCGATGATGAGGGTGGCCGTGGGATGGATGGCGATGATGGCTGCTCGAAGGATCTGCATAACTCCTCTGATGGAGTGGTGAAATCTAAAGAGTCAAAGTGAGCCAACCCTACTAAGGCAAGCTCGTGCAATGATAAAACAAAAGATAATGGAGGACCTAGATGGTAGCGAGGAAATGATACCTCGGCCACCCAGTGGAGATGACAGCTCGGTGGTGGCGGTGGCGATGGTCGAAGCAGTTGCGCGAGCCGTGCTGACGATGTCGATGGCGGCCACCACGAGAGAGGTGGGCACGAGGGGGATCTAAGAAGAAGAGACTGTCGGAGGGAGGTGAGCCAGAGAAGAGCGATAGTGGTGGGACGGAGAAGAGGGACACTCTCGAAGGATGAAGTCAAACCTTGGGTGTGGGCCCTACCACTCACTGGTGCTCCTCCATGACGAAGGCTAGGGCGGAGACACTGACTCTGCTGCAAGGGTGGGGTGCGGAAGGCAAACGAGGGCACGGGAGAAGGGTGGCTAGGAAAGAGAGAGAGTGGTGGTTGCTTTTGGTGATAGAAAAAGAAGAGAGAGGGTCAATGAATATGAGAGAAAAACAATTAATAATACGAATAAAATAAATGAAAAAATAAAAAATAATCAAAAGGGTGAGAGAGAAAAGAGTTGGGAAGGCGGTTTTTTTTTGTGGGGGGGGTGGTGGTGAGGTTTAGGGGACACAAGGGAAAACGAAGGGGGGGGTTGGTGGTGAGGTGAGAGAGGGGGGAGAGCGAAGGGGAGCTGTTGTGCACCCCAGGCTGGTCGTGAGGTGAGAGAGGGGGGAGAGCAAAGGGGAGCTGGTGGTGAGGTGAGAGAGGAGGGAACGAGAGCTACGGGTGTTCCAGCTTGGCACTCCTCATAAATGTCTACTTTTAGGATTTGTGAGTCCTTCCATAGTTAAATGTGATTCATGGCCTAGTCATGTATCGACTTGGCACTCCTCATAAAAAGGTCCACCAAGAATCACATCATACAAATTTTTGTACCCAGTAAAATTCATGACCACAAACGTATGGAAGTAGCGGATATTCTCCTCCCTCCTTAAACATCAATGAGAATAAATTGTTCTTTCCTCATTGAGGTATACATCATGGTCCACATG
The DNA here is from genome assembly GCF_041138505.1 of Cibotium barometz. Taxonomy (NCBI): domain Eukaryota; kingdom Viridiplantae; phylum Streptophyta; class Polypodiopsida; order Cyatheales; family Cibotiaceae; genus Cibotium; species Cibotium barometz. The sequence continues at coordinate 25,659,462 of NC_141096.1, read as the reverse complement.
GCCCATTGTTATTGTGAATTATAATATTCCTCCATGGATGTCCATTAAGAAGGGTCATGTGATGCTTGCACTTCTTGTGCCCCCAGTACATACAAGGTAAAGAACATGGATGTAGACCTTGAGCCTTTGATTGATGAGCTTGAACAATCATGGAGAGGAACAAAGGTGCATGATGTTTCCCATCCAATTTCATGTCATAATGCACTGGATAAGGGTATCTTAATGTGCATGATTTTTCAAGCTACACGGAGTGCTCAAGTCTTTTAAGTCGGTCTCACCCTCGCTGTGTTTTGACACAAGTTCTGGTATCTTTAGCTGTTTTGTTTCCCCCATGGTATTTCGTCCAAGATAGACTATTTCAATAGCCTATTTGGCCTATATTTGTTCTTCAAACCTCTTTTGGCTTTCTCAAACTAAGGCTTGTATAGCTTCTAGTTTCACAATTTCCTTCTAGGCATTCGGATACTCACCCCCACTCCCCTTGGTGTCTTAGGTTCATTGGCCATTTTGGCTTCCTTCCATGTCACCAAATTTTTTCCCCTTTCAACACATTATTGTGGCTCAATTCGGTGGTCACAATATCAATTATTCCCTCATCCAAACCATCCGGAATCACCACTTTAAAATTCCTCGGCCCACCGTCTTTACCTTTTTTCTCCTTCCCATTGCATAAGTAGAAGATTTAGGTAACTGTTCTCCACTACTCTTTCTAGGGTCTTTAATGCTTGCACACGAGTTATGAAAATAAGTGGTGTTTCCATCACCCTTGAATGTACCCCAATCATTTGGAGTCTTGTTGGCTAGATTAGTGGTCGTTGAAGCCTCCAAGTGCCTCTATAATGACAGTCCTTGATTAGATGGTCAATTCCACATTTTACACAACTCAATCTTGGGTGTGTGCTAACTTGAGTATTTTGTGGGTTTGTTTCATTGACATTATGAGGACACTCAACCACACGGTGAGGTCCTTGGTAGTGATAGCATTGCAACTAGGCTCTCCTTGTTGTGGTGTTAATATTTTTGCCCTTCCATTGCACTATAACCTAGAACACTACCAATGGTGTATTCCCTTGCATCAAAATATACTTTGAGGTTATCTCCCAAATTTCATCCAACTCCTCCATGGTTTGGCAAGGTTCTTGTGCATATTCTCCTTCCTTTAGCACCTCTCAATGATCATTTTATTAATTGGCATTATGATCATATTCTCCTCCATGGTTTGGCAAGGTTCTTGTGCATATTCTCCTTCCTTTAGCACCTCTCAATGATCATTTTATTAATTGGCATTATGCAAGGTGCAAGTGGTTGTGGTGGTAGGACAAGTGGCGGTATAGGCACTCCCCTTGTCTCTTTTTGCACGTTTGATAGATTTTCCCCTAGTGTATGCCCTTGCCTAGGTGGTGCAAGTAAAGGTAATTGTTGATGTGTAGAAGGCAACTGAGGCACTTGAGGTACTTGTAACTATTGTGTCTAATGTGGATACCTATATATACTCCTATCATGGTTCCCTTGTCACACATACAATGGTTCCCTTGTCACACATACAATGTGCATAGTATATCAACAGGTGAGGCCTTAGCTAAGGACACTTAGTGCTTGTGTGATTTTATCTATATATAGCACTATACCAACTTTCGTCATAGATGTTGGTTCATGGGCACATCCCTTACTTATTTTAGCTTTATCTTATCTAGAAGCATAATGCTTAGCTCATCTAAAGTCATATCCTTTATTCGTCTCTCCGAGGTTGTTGTGCTTATTTGGCCTAAACGCGTGCAAGACGAAGCTACCATAGTGACAGATTTGGCATCATCATGATTTGGTAACTCAAGCATGTTATCCTTTATTCGTCTCTCTGAGGTTATTGTGCTTATTTGGCCTAAATGCATGCAAGACGAAGTTACCATAGTGACAGATTTGGCATCATCATGATTTGGTAACTCAAGCATGTTATCCTTAAAATCGATAGCTAACGTCCAACAATCATCAAGCAATCGTTTGGCCTATAACTAGGCATGCATCCTTGTATCCCTTACTCCCCTATGGAAGCAGCCAATTGCTCATCTGTTGGCCTCTCCTCCCAAGGCTTACACCTTGAGTTCAAGTTTTTTAGACATGAGATATAATATCTCATAGACTCATGATCTTCTTTCTTAATGTTGTATGAGCCACAGAGCTCCACTTTTCTCCACTTCGTGCAAAACTAGGTACGAACACACTCTTAAGTCGTGCAAAATTAATCATGTCATCCGGCTTAAGCAATCGATACCATTGGTGCACTTTTCCTTTTAGCATAAGGGAGAACACAAATATTTTTGTTTGTTCACTAGTCGGACCACAAGTTTTGCACAGTGATTTGAATATCTCGAGGTGTTGTATGACATCGCCATCACCTGAGAATTTATGCATTAACCTCGCCACATGGTTAGGCTTCACTGGTGTTGCCCTTTGCGGTACGCCAGTGTGGTACCTAACTCCCCAACAACCCCCTTCCTATTTCTTCATGCATTCTTAATAGGTCGGTAGGTGTTGCGACTCCTATGTGAAGGATTACTCTGATTGGCTCCCATTTTGTGGAGCCTCATACGTCATTCTTAATAGGTCGGTAGGTGTTGCGACTCCCATGTGAAGGGTTACTATGATTGGTGCCCATGGTGGAGCCTCATACGCCATCCTTCCTATTATTGTTCCACCCTTTCCTTGGCCCCTTGCAGCTCCAGCATGGCGATTTACATGTAGCCTTGGGTCAGGTCGTATTAGGACAACTCCCACATTCCTATTCACATCGTCAACCCCCAAGACTATTTCTCCTAGGTTCCCTTCATGTGTAACAACATGCCTCTCATGTAATCCTAGAACTTTGGGGTTCTTAACATTACAACTACTTCTGTCTTGGTGTAAGTTTTCTTTTGACAAATCGTTATTGCTTAAGAGAAGTGCTGCGAGGAGACGAGAGTGGTTAGGTCTTCTGAAGGCTCCTCTAGAATAGGCTTGAGAGGTGGCATACCCTCCTCCATTGCCTATTCAATTTCCCTAGCACTGCTTTGTGCAACCAACTCCTCTTCATGCCTCAATCCACTTGGGCTAGAAGATGCCATATCTAAAGCATGTCTCTCGATTAACTCTCTGGCAGAGATCTAAGCTGATCTTCTCTTTTTTATTCCTTCTAAGTTGGGCTTGTGCCTCCCTTATTCTTCCCTCAATCTCTAGCTCCCTAGAGAAGGGGAAATACGTTGCACCCATCCTCCTTTGGGCACTTATAGAATCCCTTTGAATTTTAGGAGTAAGATGTATCATGAGTTGAGGATTGCTTCCCCCTGGTAACTATTCCTCCCCTCGGTGTTGCCCTATATTCCCAGGTCTTCTAGTGCTTACTTCCCTATCTAAACTTGATGTCTGTCCTTTAGTAGCCTGTGGAGTTTCCATTTCATGCTCATAATTGTATCCTAGGATTCAACGAGAGCTAAGCTCATGAACCTACCAGATAATGTTGGAGAAGAAGTATCCTTCTCCCCTTGCCACTTCCTCGTGTTCTCCATGGTTTCCTCACTTGACGATCCAAAAGAATTCAGCTTGTAGAAAACAAACACACTCCTTTGTATGTTGGCCATGCACACTAACCCTAAGCCTCTCTAGTAGGAAGAACCATGATGATTAGATACACTATCTTTTGGAGTTAGATCATCTCCAACTATCTTGCATGATCTCAAGTGCATTAAAGGTATTTAATTGGCTAAGTATACTCTCACAAGCTCAAAGATAAGCTTGCTATCAAAATTTGATTTTCACTAGACTATAGATTTTCCTAATGGGATAATGTTAGATCTTCCCAACGGAAAAATAGGTGGAAATTTTGGTGGAAAAAAAACTCTGATTTTGTCCCGAACATGAGTTTCTTAGATATTCCTAGAGATAAGTTTTATCAAAAAGTGAGGTATAATAAAATAATATGAATGTACTCCACCTCAAAAACCCAAATATTGGATCAAAATTGAAATTGAAGAATGTCAAAATGAAATTCCTATCGAAAAGATGTAGAGATTTTCCGTCAGAATTATTATTTTTTACATCAAGAAAATGTAGGATTTTTCTTGCACTAAGAATCTTCTCAAATCCAATTTTTTTACAGAACCCTCCTTTTCTAAATTCTCTTATTGCAATTATTCAATCTTTTACACAAAATATGAAACTTTTTTGTCCAAAAAAGTGTCACTAAATCCTAATCAAAAAAAAAACCTACAGTTTTCCCAATGGGAAAATCTTAGATTTTTTCATCCATGAAAATGTTAAAGTTTTTCGAAGATAAGTAGGCTTTCGGTGGGATTATCTTCCAGATTTTCTGACAGGAAAATGTGCTCCCAACCAACGGGAGAATCTCTTCAATCAAGAAAATGCAAGTTTTGATGATTTTACATATTTGAGCTTCCTAATGAGTTTCTCATCACCAGTCCAAAGTTTCCAGATTGAGCCTAATGTTCATGGGGGAATGCTATGCTAACTCCAATAAGGCTCAATGGATCCATTTTTTATTAATTTTTAAGTTTTTATGGAAAATAAAAAAAATAACAAAAAGGAAAACAAAACTTCATGACTCAAATTTCTTGCATCCTACACTTCTCCAAACTGAAAAACAACACCAAAGTCACTTTCCTCTAGATTTCCCAAGTACCCACTACCCTTCAAACACAATTTAAAAAACAAAAACACAAATTTCTCCACACTATAACAAACCTTATCCACTTCAAAAAACATTGGAACTCAAGCAAAAGTGATAAAATGGTACTCACAAGAAGGAACCAATGTTAATGTGAGCATGGAGGAAGCTAGGTAGCCTCCCCAACAACCTCAAAAATGTTACAACATTCTACCCTCTTCTGATTCCCATGACCTAGAAGAAAGAGAAGCAAGCTACAACTGAGTTCATGACTTTGTGGTTGATCGGTCTCAACTGGTGGTTGCCAGCTCCTAGCTCCATTGTATTCCCTTCCAAGTTGTCACCAAGGAGGGTGCTCCACTTCTTGCAAGGATTCTCAACTCACAAGTCTCTCACACACAAAGAGGTCAAAAATACATCAAGATGGTCCATGGAAGAATGGCCCTAGGGCCAATCTCTACACATGCATGCATGATACAATGTGAATGAAAGATTATACCTAGGTTCATTCTACCATCCCCACCATGATGGGTGAATTTCAAGATGGCCATAGGGCCAATATCTACATGTGTATGCATAAAATATTAAGATTGTGCATGGTAGAATGGCCCTTGGGCCATGTGCGCTTTTGCCGCACAGGTTGTAGCTGGGGACTTGCCAGACACCGTATGCGAGCCACGGATGGCTGCAAGCATACAACCAGGAAGGCAAGCTCAAAACAGAATGCAAAAGGTGTGTCACTCACCGCTTAACTGCTGCCTTGAAGGATTCCCGCGTCACAGCCGTGAAGGAGGAGCCGCCGTCGCCGCTCTACCGCCTCGCCGCCGCCGCCGTGCCGCTACACAGTGCGCTCAATCGCTCTCTCTCTCTCTCTCTCTCTCTCTCTCTCTCTCTCTCTCTCTCTCTCTCTCTCTCTCTCACACGCAGGAGAAGGAAACCAAAGAGATAAGGCAAGAGCACTCTTGTATTCACAACACATGAGAATGAGGATTTTAGGGTTACATTTGACTCTTATAGGTGACTTGGCCGTTCACACTTGGGCGCCCATACATGGCCGGCCAACCCTGACCCTTATCCTACTGATATCCAAGGTGCGCCTCTCATCGGCGATCACCCAATCCCTTCATCCTTAACATATGGTGCCGACAAGCCTGGCCCATGACTCAGAATATTTAAATTAATGACGTAAAATATAGTACGTCCGCCATTTGTTAACATGCCCCCCTTCCTGATGTAGATTCCATCCTCGGAAGCTATGGTATGGTAAGCTCGAGAGGGTTGTTGTGGTAGACCGTCTGCAAAATAGGGAAGTAGAGTGAAAGTATGCTAGAATTCAAAAGATATAAAGTGTAGAAATTCAAGCATGTTAGACCACAATGGATGTTGCGATGAGAACTTAGTTTAAGGGTCACATGAATGAGCTAGTGTAGTAAATTAACAGGAGTTTAAAATTATTGAAAGTAAATCAAGAGTTAGCAAGGTGTCAAAGGTTAAGCAAGGTTTATAACTGGCCTAAGTCAAGGTAAATAACCAAGCTTAATAAATAAACAGATGACCACACTGTGTCTACTCTAAGAACAAGTTAATACCACGAGTCTAGGGACACAAGAAACATTAGAGTTACAGGAGCCTTTTGCCTTTTTTTTTTTAAAATGCACGTGAAAATTTTTACACAATGGCGACCTTCCTAAGGCAAAACTAACATCGATCCTGGTACCATGTTTAACACAAGGCATTATCCAGGAATCTATTAGCTCACTTTAGGCAAGGCTACCCCCTACCAACCAAGGCATCGGTTTGGAGTAGAATACTCCTCGCCTACCAAGTATCAATAAGGCGATAGGCCAACATTAAAGCACATCATAGACTTGTATTGCCATTTATTGTAGGCTCTTTTTTTTTAAAATCTATTTCTTTTTTATCTTCGCTCCTGAACTATAATTTGTCTTGCATCCTTTCGACAAAAGGGGTAATAGCTATGTCCTAGAGGTCAACACACACATGGCCAGGTGTCAATCATTAAGATGGTTTGACCCTAGACCTAAGACAATCGTATTCCAAGGTTAACTAAAGACGTCATGCTGCCTAGGAATATTTCCAATAAAGTTAAGCTCATTAATGATTTACACTAGCATGCAAGCAACTTCAAAAACTAAGTAGTATATTGACAATTTCCATGTGGTCATTCATTATAGTTTATGCAATTGATTGAACAGTAAAAACGAAAGAGAGTGGGTATGGAAGAATTACACCTGGAATTGGAGATTTCCTTGATTTGACGAGACAGCTTGCAATTTGATGTAGATATATTTTGATGAACGTTGCGGCAGTCTCAGGACTTGAAAGCGAACCCACCTCAAACTTTTCAACCTGTGCAATCAACTAACAAGCACTATACCTCAAGAGGCACATCAGTGTGAAAATTTCAAGACTTGTTTAAGGAATCTAAACTAGAAAAAACTTGAAAACACTAACCTACCTACAAATCACCACACTACTACTGAGGATACGGTAAGAGGATGTTGTAGAGTCCTGGCGCTAGCCCTAAGGCTAAGCCTTTATCCGCATCATCCAAACAAATAAAGTCAACCTCAGTAGTGCCATGAGTTTCATCCGTCCATTCATCATTGTCAGATATTTCCTTTTCATTTTCCCATCCACATAAACTCATCAAGAATGTCACCATACGAGGATAGTCATCTTGTGGAAAAGGAAAGCATTGGGCTATCGGGGATATTTCCTCTACGGAGTAGGGGTCAGTCATGGTCAATAGGCGAATTAGCCATTCTAATTCCTCAACATTTTCCTCTCTGGCTAGTACATCTATATGATCCCATTCAGTTTCAATTACAGGATAGCACATGTGAAATATCTGAGAAAGGTATAGATGATACCTCTCACCAAAGGTAGGAGTGGATGAAGTGTATGATGATCGTGCATCTGCCATATCTGCAAACACAGATATAGCATCAGTAGGTTTATGATAGGTCAATCTAGTTCTTGATTGTATACGGATATTTGTGCTCTTGCTCTTTTTACTATTTTTTGTTTTTCTTTTCTTTGTTTTTTTGTTTTTTAATGTATGAAGCTATATATATACATCCCCTTGAATTTGGCAATTACATGGTCAGGGGAGAAGGTTAAGGAGGAAGCCTTAGAATGTTGAGCGTGAGTACATGCTCCCCCTTTCCTTGGGTAGATCATATTATTTGGAATGATGTTGCAACCTCTTGGAACCAATTTGTCCAGTGGGTCATAGGTTGTGATGTGGGCAGATAGCTTTTTATGACCCTTGTGGCCACATCCAATTGCAAAGATGGTAGTGTACGCTCCCATTGATGAATGGAGGAAATGGTTTCCGATGATACTATTACAAGGGGAGACGTAGACTCATCGGTTTTTTGTTGGGTGTTGACAAGAGTAGGTGTAGAGCATGTAGAAACTTCTATATGAGTGTGTGCCTGGCATGAGGAGCTAGAAGCTTCATGTGGCTCCCCCCTTCCTGAGCTAGGTGGTAATGATCGATATTGTTTGGGAATCCAAACTAACTCTGGAAGAAGTGGTGTGGAGCACTCTATTACCTTTCCCTTACCACGGTCTTGAATTATCATTGGGGTGGCAACAATTGGTTTGCAAGGTTTTACAGGTGACGTAGAGGGATTCACCTTATGTTTAGGGACCCAAATCTGGTCATTCCCCTCGTAGTACCCTTGGGCTACTAATAATTTTTTAGGGATCCATCGCGATGTTACATTGCCCTTTCTCGGGTGGGTAGCTGCTTTCCTTTTACGAGGCTTCTTGGTGGCTGAACGAGATTGAACAGGGGAAGTAACTGTTAACGAAGCTTTGGGGACCCATTTGTATGTACTCTTTGGCATACTAAGCGAAGCGTTAGGGACCACCTTGCCTGTTTCCACTCTTGGCGTTGAAGCGTTAGAGGGGTGGCCAACAATCGAAGATGGTTTTACCACTGGACTTTGTGATTTTTCATTATCTAATATTTGAGTGGATGACTTAGGTGCGAGATTTTGAGCGGTCAGACCTAGTGTTGGTTCTTGCGTTGTGACTTGTCTGGTTGCCCAATCGATATTGCACTTGGTGGCCATCATCCATTTGCGCCCTAAGATTACAGTCCCTTCCATGGTACCAGCAGGCATAACCAAAAAGCTTTGAATTATGGTTCCCTTGTCATAAGCAACCGGAGTGTGCAGAATTCCTGAGACAGGGGTTTTCTTCTTGTTGATTCCTTGAACTTGGATAGAACTCTTGGATAAGGGTGGTTTTCCCAGTTGACACCACACGCCATATGATAGCAAATTGTGTTGAGCTCCTGTATCCAATAATGCATTATACAGCACCTCCCCGTAAGGACTCTGTAACTCAATTGGGTATCTTAGAGGCGGGTCAGATTCCAGTGCATCCTCCTCTGCTTCCTCGAAAAATGCTTGTGTAATCCCCAAGTTGGCTTCTCGTTGTCGCCTAGCACGCTGTTGACGTTCTTTGGCTTCGACTCTTGCTTGTATCTTTTTAAGCTCAGCCTGTTCTTTAGCTGCCTTCTTTTGATGGATTGTGTGTAACTCCTCCTGGCTCAGGGGGTCATAGTATCTTTTGAATTTACTCCCATTAAGGAATCCAATGGTTTCAACTCCGTCGAGAGTCTCCACTGTGATGGTACCTTGCGGGGTAATTTCACATACTCTATACGGTCCCTTACCAGCATATTTGAGCTTCTTCTTTTCGTTTCGCACTCCATACATCAAGACTTTATCCCCAACCTTGATGTCCTTGTCCTTTAGATGGCGATCAAACCATTTTTTCCTTCTATCCTTCTCCACAAGGGCATTGTATACAGCCAATTGTCTTTCTTCATTTAGCCGCTCAAGGATATACAGACGCTCTGCTAAGGGATTACCATCCCAACCCTCTTGAGTAGCAACACGAAGACTTGGAATGACAAATTCCCACGGCATGACTGCTTCTTGGCCATATACCATTTTGAATGGTGTGCAATTAATAGCCACTTTGTACGCAGTACGATAGGCCCATAAAGCTGTCGTAAGCTTTAGATCCCAATCCGTGCGATGAGCTTCAACTGTCTTTGTCAAAACAGAGATTAATGTCTTGTTTGTACTCTCGGCTTGGCCATTCGCTTGCGGATAATAAGGAGTAGATTTATGATGGGATATCATGAAATTTGTTGTGAGCTCCTTAATCACTTCATTTATAAAATGCGTACCATTGTCGCTCACAAGTTCAAAAGGACAACCGAATCGTGTGATTATATTTTCAAAGAGGAACTTGGCTGTTGTCCTTGCATCTGCCTTACGTGTCCCTTTCGCCTCAGCCCATTTGGTCATATAGTCAGTGGCCACAATAATATAGCGAGATTGTGTGTTTCGGGCCGCTGGGCTAATTGGACCTACAAAGTCTAAACCCCACTTTTCAAATGGTTGGTTTACTTTGATTGGATGTAGGGGCATCTGATCTTTCCTCTGGGGTTTCTTGTATCGTTGGCATTCATCGCAACCCTTCACAAAGAGTGATGCGTCTTGGAACATAGTGGGCCACCAATACCCTGATTGTAAGATCTTTCGCGCAGTTAAGTCTCCTGAGAAGTGACCACCGGCTACGCCCATATGTGCCTCTTGCAAAATGTATAGATACTCATCCTCTCGGGCACAACGCCTAAGAACGTCATCCTTTCCTCTTTTATAAAGAGTCCCGGATATCAGGCAATAGGGTTCGCATTCTTTGATTAGCTTTCGAGCTAGATCTTTACGAAGCTCCTTGGGTGGAAAGCCATTAACCAAAAAGTTAACAATCTTCTCACTCCATTCAGGCATTGTCTCCACCATGAACAGGGAAGTGTCAGGTAAGTCATCATCAACCCCCGTAGGAGCCTCACCATTAGGTATGCGAGACAAATGATCAGCCATAACATGTTTTTTGCCAGGTCTCACAACAACAGTGAAATCAAACTCAAGAAGAATCAATAGCCATCGTGTGATTCTTCCTGTGGAGCATGGTTTGTTTACCAGATACAACAATGCTTGATGATCCACATAGAAAACAAACTTGGTGGCAAGGAGGTAATAACGAAATTTCCTTACTGCATATATCATTGCCAACCCTTCTCGCTCGGTAGTGGTGTAGTTCATCTCAGCATCGTTCAACTGGCGACTGGCAAAGCTAATGGGGTAGTCCAGCTTGTGTTCTCCAGGTTGAGTTAACACACACCCAATAGCAAAGTTTGATGCATCAATATGCACATGGAAGAGTAAATCCCAGTTAGGCATTCTCAAGATTGGAGCACTCGCCAAGGCCTTCTTTAATAGCTCATAGGCACGATCACATTCTTCGGTCCAAATAAACTCAATGAGAAGCTTATACAATGGTCGAGCTATCTCGGCGAAGAATAGAATAAATCTTCGATAATAACCAACGTGGCCCATAAAGCGTTGGACTCCCTTGTAGTTGGTGGGTGGGGGTAATTCCAGAATGACCTTGGTTTTACTCTCGTCAGTGGAAATCCCATTTTTGGACACTATATGCCCTAAGATAACTCCGTGTTTAACCCAGAATTGGCATTTGAAAGGATTCAAGGAGATGCGATATAATCTACACCTTTCAAATATTTTTCGTAAACACATCAAGTGCTCGTCCCAAGAGGAATGAACACAAAGATCGTCTAAGAAAGCTTCACAGAAGTCCCTTAGATATTCCTTAAAGGCCGTGTTTATTAATCGTTGGAATGTTGCAGGTGCATTGGTCAAGCCAAAAGCCATGACGCGAAAGGCAAACACTCCAAACTCCGTGATAAATGCTGTTTTAGCTTGGTCCTCGACTGCAATTGTGATCTGATTATAACCCGAGTACCCATCTAAAAAGCTATATGCCTCCTTGCCTGCCACTCTTTCAAGCACATGTTCAGAATACGGCAAGGGGTAATGATCCCTTCTGGTGGCTGCATTAACCTTTTTGAGATCAACGCACACTCTGAGTTTCCCATTCTTCTTTGGTACGATGACTATCGGAGAAACCCATTCTGAGTGCTCTATAGGGTATATGAATCCACATTTTACAAGCTTTCCAATTTCCTCTTGTACAATCTTTGCGTACTTAGGATTCATTGGGTAGGGACGTTGCTGGACTGGTTTAGCAGTGCTAATCATTGGAATCGTGTGTTGCACCACCGGAGGGTGGAACACCCTTCATATCATGATATGTCCAAGCAAATATGTCCTTGAATTCTTTAAGAAGCTTCGTAAGTGCAGCTTCTTCCGCCTTGGTGAGGTCTTGAGCAATAAAAACTGGTTTAGACTCCTCACCCGGATCTGCTAAATCTATCTCCTTAACTACCGCAGGGCCATCGTAGACACCGCTACTCCCATTGGTAGGCGTTCGTTGGGCTTTTGTGTAGACTACTTTACGTTCCCCTGTGGTGAATGATTTGAAATGCTCGGGTGCGGGGTGTAAGTCTACTGGTTCCTGTTGTGCCAGACTTTTTTCTTTCAATTCCGCTTCCTTTTGTTGTTGAGCCAACTCTTGGTTTTGCCGCCTTCTTGCAGTACGACTTAGTTTCGGCTTCTCTTTGATTTCTAATTGGGCGACGTCATGAGGTTGCGGAATACACCACATGACACTTTGGAGATATTGTCCCCAATTATTAGCTATCTTTCGTCGATGAGCATCAATGGCTCCTACATAACTAAGCCATTCTGCAGTGGATCTTTCCTTGTTTATTGCAGTGCGTACATTAGCTCGATAGCGTTGGCGCTTATGTTTCGTTTTCTTCTTACCAAGTTTTTGATTTTTGTTTCTATCAGATTCGGACTCACTTGGTCGATCTTCACTTTCGGATGAACTGCAGGAGGCCACTGTCCTAGGCGTTGAGCACCTTGCTTCCACATTTGGGTGAATATTTGATTCATTTTTCCCATCAGGCTCAGGGTCAGTTTCTTCTTGAGATTCATACTCAGAGTTGCATTGGTCAGAGTCTTCGCTACTTTCAGTGTCAGTGGAGTTTGCCACGTTCTCGCCATCATGAGTCAAGTGCATAACACCTATCATGTTTATTGGCACTAACGGTGGCATATCTTGCCCCTCAGCAGGTGTTACCCAACTTGTGCCTCTATTTCCCCATGTGTCTATGGTTGCCGCTAGGTGTACCCAATCCACGTTATCCGACTCAGTCATACCCGGTAGAACATCCATATAAGGAGAATCTTTTCCATCATCAGTCTCTTTTTTGCATGTATAGCAATACCTTAATGGGGCAGAGTGAACAGTGGTATCCGATCGATTATCAATGATAACCTTGCTTCCTAAGGGATGCGCACGACCATTCTCAAGATCAACTCGAATGACAGAGTCCTGGAATTGTAGATAGACATGGTTTTTCGACCAGTCATGCACCATTTGTGCTTCCCTCATGAAAGGACGTCCTAAGATCATTTGATATGACATAGGATGCTTGGAGAAATCCATTACAATGAAGGTATGTTTTACCTTGTATCCCAGGACCTTGATCTTAAGGTCCCTTAACATTCCAATAGGTTTAGCTATGGTTCCGTTTGCCATCTTAACCACTATGTTTGTGACTTCGAGGTGAGGCCTTCCCATAGATTCCCAACAGTTTTTAGTCACAATGCTCACGCCAGCACCACCATCAAGGATTCCCTTTAGAGTTAATCCCTTGGTAGTAATGGGGAGGGTTGCATTAGATTCGTCACCTTCAAAGTACTGTCCCAACTTGTTAACAGGTATTTCCACGACCGAATCTTCATCAAAGTTGGGTTGTAGATCCCAATGCTCCCCTTCATCTTGAAGCGTGTCGGGTCTATCCATATTTGCAAATTGTGGTAGCCCCGCCTTTAGTTCTCCATTGAGAAATGCCCGAAGAGCTAAGAATAGCTCAGGATCTCCGTATAATTTGGATATGATCGTGGTTCTGATCTCAGAGGACATGAAATCCATTAGCTTAGACACATTCAACGGTACTTTTCGAGACATCGCCCCTTGACTAGGGACTGGTGAAGATGGAATCACTTCCTCTTCGATGGGGTCAGGCATTCCCTCACTAAACATTCTTTCAAGCAAAAAGGGTGTTTGCCCACTTCCTGATGTTCTATCCTCACTTTCTTCTCGAATGATACTCGGTATAGCTAACGGTTTATGGTTCCTGTGAGGCTGAACTTGCGTAGAAAACACTGTGTCTGGAATTTTGATTTTTCTCGGGTTTGGCTCCAGTTCTCTTTGTGTTTCTTCCACCAAACCCCTTAAGTGTTGCACTTGTTCAATCTCCTCAACTGGGTTTGGGTAAGTACCAATCTTTTTCTTGAGGGTTTTTGGCCCACGTGGTTTGTCTTGGGGAGTCTCAGTCAGTTTGGTTGGTCGAGAGGGCATTAACTGACTTGGTTGTGGGGCCGAGGAAGTCTCCTTCTGTTTCCCCTTATTTTTGTACTCATTTGATTCTCCTTCGTTGAGCTCCCGAGTGGGTTCCTCCCTTAAGGTAGTGGCTTTGGTCCCCATGGTTTCTATTGAATCAGAATCATCTTCAGGATCATTCATATACACGGGGTCGTCTCCTGTCCCTATGTTAGTCTTTGAACTGGGCTTGGAGCTCGTGGCATTAAGCGATCTCTTTCGCCGTGTTTTCTTTTTCTTTGCTTGAGCGATTGATGCAGTATCCCTCTCTTCAAGAATGTAGTTTTGATTTTGAAGCATTGACCGTGTAACTACATTCGCGGGTACAACGGGTGTGGTTCCTCGTGCTTGGTTAGTGACCTCAACCAAATTCAATGGCGTAATCTTGGGTGCATTAGGATTATGTGGACATTGAGCGATCAAATGATCTATGCCACAACGATTACATGTAAGTACCGGCATTCCCGATGTGCTCCCTTGATTTGGTTGCATTTGAGTAGCGATCTTCTGTAGCCTATTAGGGCACTCCGCTACACGATGCGGTCCACCACACTCGTAGCATTGAAGAGGTGGTCTCCTTGCCAAGGTATTAAGGTTTTGTCCTCTTGTGGCGAGAGCAGCCGCTTGATATACAGGCTTGACTTGCCCGAAATGATCCTCCATGTAGTACTGGGGAATCATTTCAAACGTATCGATCCCATATGGAGTAGTGGGGTCTATCTCCTCTTCATAATCCCCACACGCACTATGTGACTCACAACCCATCTGGTTTATTGGGGTAATCCTTGGATGTGGAGGTTGTGGTCCTAGCACTGGCGGTGGTAACGGCACAGATTGGACTACATTCGGATTCCTTGGAACTATGTGATGTGACGGTTGCTCGATAGGTTGTGCAGGTACTTGAGGTGTGTTTGACCAAGCTAGTGGTGCCTGGTTTGCCAACATTCGCTTAAGTGTTAGGCAATCTTTAGATTGATGGCCATACTTACCACATGCATTGCAATTCCCATTGAATTTGACTCTGAATGTGGGACATTCACTCGTGCTATGTGGTCCTAAGCACACCGAACACCATTGTTGCTCTCTTCTTGGGTACATATGGCTATTCTGAGGAGCTCGATTACCCCTAAAGTATTCTTGGAGAGCCTTAGTAAGGTCGGTCACAGACATTTCAGATATCTTGGGCTCCTTGGCAATAGGTTTTACCGTCATTGGCTCGTGCCCAGATACTTGCGAACTAACGGATTTTGTTTCTGAAGACACCTTTTTACCTGCAATCATCAAGTTGTCTTCTAACTGGATTGCATTGGCAGTGACTGCTTCCCACGTTGTAAGACCTCTAATGACTAGGCCATTGTAAATGTCCTCGTGGCGCAATCCTCGGATGAATCTATCGAGGAGTTGGTTGTTATTGAAGCGTTCATCGGGAGTGCAACGAGAATTTAGATGCTTCAATCGACTTATAAAGTCTCTCACTGACTCCCCTTCCTCGCGTTCAGCTTTTTGGAGTTGAGATGCTACTCCCCAAAGCACACCCTCACGTATGTATTCTTTCAAGAACAATCTCTTGAGAGTGGGGTAGTGAGTGCGCTCTTCAACCCTTAAGGTTCGATACCAATCTCCGGCCTTCCCACTCAAGGTTAAGCCTAGGGCTTTACACTTATGCAGCTCATTGTGCTCTTCCAAGGAATCACACACGTGTTCAAAGACTTCAATGTGCTTCCTAACATCCTCGTTACCACTGAAGTTTTGAGTGAGCTTAGCCACTTGTACTGCCTTGCTTCTAGGTTCTCTCTCAGGAATACCCCGCATGTTTTCTGCAATGGATCGTCCGATCGTCTGAGCAAATGCTGCGAGATCACCTAAGTGAGCAGGCATAGTTGGTGAAGGCACTTCTGGGATAGCCTGGCTGATAGGAGTTGGCGTTGGTCTGAGTAGGTTGGCAAATGACGTAGGATATGATATGTGACTAGGCCTAGCTCCCCTTGGATAATGGTTATGATAAGGCGGTCGTGGAGCATACGCCATTGGCATACTAAGAGGCGTAGGAGCTACCTGAGCATGAGTAGCGATAGGTACATAGGGTCGATAGGCACTGGCACGCACTGTTGTAGGTACTGTTCCACTAGGTAGTGGTGTCGTACTAACTACAGCGGTAACAGGTGCACTTTCAGCTATGCTCATCATTGGGGTAGGCATTGCGGATTCCCTAATGGAAAGTTGAGCCAAGGTTGGAAAGCTAAAGTTACTACTCGTGGGCTCAACCTGCATTGAGACTCCAGGCGAAACAACATATGAAGGGTCTATGGGACTCACCGAGGGAGTCTCCAATTGTGATAGGGTTGGTTGTTTGGCCTTGCCCGTATCCAAAAACCTCATAGGGCCAGTGGAAACTAGGTTCACTCCCCTATTTTGCCTCTCAATTTGGATAATTCTATGAATCACCTCACATATCATGTGTTGTTGCTCCTCTAGATTAGTGGCGCTAGATGTAGATCGTAGGACTTCTAACCAACCTACATGGTATGTGTAACCTGTGTATAGGTCAGTTAGAGTCTCTGTGTGTAGATCATATTCCCAATTTTCATTGAGAAATATCCCATCTAGACTTGGTGTGCCAAATGGTTTTCTTGAAGTGGATGTAATGTCACTTCTTATGGATTGGCTTCTAGGGACCTCTACTTTAGGAAGAGCATCGGAATGTGGTAGCTCAGTAGGGCCCTCATTAAACGAAGTGGGTAGAATATCCACATGGACACTCTTTGGGAGGGTAGGGTCTACATAAGATGTGAATGGCGAATCTACTACCCCTCCCTCCTCATTTACTTCGCTTGTCGCATGTTCAGAGCGTGTAGCTCTACTAAAGGTCTCTATTAGACGACTAAACATGCTAGATCCGGGTTGTGGGGCCCACACTGGCATGTTTTGGCTTGTCTCCTCAGGGTTCTTGGTAGGGTGCCCTTCCATGGCTTCCGAGTCAGAGGATGAGTCACTATCCACTATTCGTGGATCTTGGGTTGCACTCCCTTGGGTTCCAGCCGAAGGCCAAGATGCCAACGTGGAGGGATGGTGTGAGCCTGCGTAGACTGAAACGCTTTCTAGTGGTTCAGGCTCTAGCACCCGACCAGAACGTAGATGCATGTGACGTGGGTACCCTACATGCGTTGGTAACTACCCTTGAAGCCCACACAAGTGGTTTCTTGGGTATTTTGCACCTCGTTTTTACTTGTTTTTAGATTGTTTTTAACTTGTTTTTGACCCCCTTACTTACGGTCGAGCTTGGACTAGGGCGTGTGATAGCTCGAAACGAGCGTATCGTTTAAAAGGTCCTAGCATGCTTTACAGCACCGTGTTCGCCTATCTAGAGCTCCTGTAGTCCTCAAAACAGTCCGTTTCCCTTGGGGGAAAGGGGCAAAAGCCTATTTGCTTGTGGAGGAAAGGGTGAGGGCTTTATCCCACATGCTCACTTTACTCCTTGGGGAGTGGGCTACATATAGGGCACGACTTCCCATAAGCTCTCACTTGAGAGAAAGCTATGGAGGCTCACTCTCCTATATATATATATCAAAAGACCGAGACCGAGACCGAGACCGAGACCGAGATCGAGGCGTGGGTCGTTGGTCGTTGGTCAATTGGGGTTCTTTCTTTTCAATTTTTTTTTCTCCAATTAGAAAATCTTTCCTCTCTTCCTCTCCACACGTTTGGTTCTTTCTTTAAAAATAAAATTTAAATTTTTTGTTTTTTATTTTTTGATTTTTTTTTAAAATTTTTATTTTTGTTTTTTTTTTTTGAGATAAGTTTTCTAGGGTTTCTTTAGGGTTCAGTCTTGGCCGCGGCGCAGTTCGCACACAGCCCAGATCTGGGGATTCAGAAATCCCCCTCACACCACGCAGAAAACCAGATAACCGATCGTGCGCCCACACGCGGAGCGGAAAAATAACAAAATAAACAGAAATGCAGAAGACAAATTGCAGAAACAGAGATTGTAAACCACAGAAACACCTCAACAGCAAACACACAGTCGCTTTCCTACAGTGTAGATTAAACTTCACGCAGCAGCCGAGCTGCAAACTGGAGCTTGGTGCAGGGCAACTCCCCGGCAGCGGCGCCAAAAATGTGCGCTTTTGCCGCACAGGTCGTAGCTGGGGACTTGCCAGACACCGTATGCGAGCCACGGATGGCTGCAAGCATACAACCAGGAAGGCAAGCTCAAAACAGAATGCAAAAGGTGTGTCACTCACCGCTTAACTGCTGCCTTGAAGGATTCCCGCGTCACAGCCGTGAAGGAGGAGCCGCCGTCGCCGCTCTACCGCCTCGCCGCCGCCGCCGTGCCGCTACACAGTGCGCTCAATCGCTCTCTCACTCTCTCTCTCTCTCTCTCTCTCACACACACACACGCAGGAGAAGGAAACCAAAGAGATAAGGCAAGAGCACTCTTGTATTCACAACACATGAGAATGAGGATTTTAGGGTTACATTTGACTCTTATAGGTGACTTGGCCGTTCACACTTGGGCGCCCATACATGGCCGGCCGACCCTGACCCTTATCCTACTGATATCCAAGGTGCGCCTCTCATCGGCGATCACCCAATCCCTTCATCCTTAACATATGGTGCCGACAAGCCCGGCCCATGACTCAGAATATTTAAATTAATGACGTAAAATATAGTACGTCCGCCATGGGTTAACAGACCATTCTTGAAGCCACAATGTGCCATTCTACCTATACATTGTGCTTGAGAATGGCCCTAGGGCAATTCTCCACTACTTTGTATCAACTGTTGTTGGTAAATTTTAGAATGGTCCTTGGGCCAATCTCTACATGTGCTTGCAAAAAATATTCGAATATTAAGATTTGCAAGAATGATCGTGGCTTCATTCTCCACTCCCATTGTGTCAACTACTGGTAAATTTTAGAATGGTCCTTGGGCTAATCTCTAGATGTGCATGCCAATCCCTAGGGCCATTCTCTAGATGTGCATGCGTATCCCTAGGGCCATTCTCTACTCCCTTATGTCAACTGATGGTGAATTATAGAATGGCCATTCTACTACCTGAATTATAGAATGGCCATTCAAGTTATAGGAGCTGATTAACCAAGATCCATGTGTGCATGTAGTGCCAAAATACATTAAAGAAATGCACAATTTGATGTAGCTTCTTATTGTGGCCTTCCAAAGTAGATGGAGTGGGGGGTTGAGATTGTGGCTTAAGAGGGTGAATTCTCATCTTCACACTCCATGTAAGGATAGCCAGAAGGAATTCTTTGCCAAAATGATCTTGATTTGCAGTGGTGCTTGAAAAGCCCAACCAATGACCATTGGTGGTGGTGGTGGTGCAATTCTTGTATATAGTGCTTGGTTTTACAATGCATGTGTGCTTGCCTCAAGGATTCACTATAAAAATTTGATGGTGAGGTGGGTATAATCATCTTATTCTTTATTTTTACCTTTTCTAAGGTAGGCAAGAGCATTTTTAAGATTGGCAGGGGTTTCTTCCATGAGCTAGTTGATGTAATGTATAAATTTTTCATCTTCTACTTACATCATTATTAAAGTGAAGGAGGGTATAGAGCATAAAGGCATACATTGCTTTGATGGGGTAACGCTTTGACTAGGTTGCTGACTCCTTAATGTGTGAGGGATTGTAGGTGTACCTTATTGTCGAGGCACACTTTTTGATGTTATCCTCATCCCAACTATATGAGTAATGATTGTAGAATCCATTCATCTTGAAATTTGTTCTTTGTTGGTTAAATGAGACACTCTCCATGCAAGATATTAATAAGGAATCCATTAAATGCTAGGTAAGACAAATTAAACAAGTGAATTTTAAAAATTTCACGAGTTTGTATATCTCCCTTTAATAGGGCAAAGCATAAAATCTAGAACTATGGGATGGGACATCTCTTACTAGTCCTAGAGTTTTTGCAAAGTGTTTCATGTATGCATGCATCATATTGGTCATTTAAAAGAAATTATTTAAGATTGTGATGAAAATGGATTCCTAGTGCTCATGGCAACTCCTAAGCTTTATCTTCACTCCTTCAGTAGGGTCCATTTTTTATTTTCCCCTTCTGCATGGTTGTGGACTATGTGGTTATTGAAAGTGCTAGAGAGTAGTATGAGCCTTGTACTTTATGATAAGTAAATTGTGAATTTTGGTATTCTCACTAGCATGCATGCCAATCCATTGTTCCCACCCATATAGAATGAGCATGTAGTTCTTTGAAGGCACACTACTCCATGGTTTGTGAGATAGGTTGATTCGCCAAGTACTTTTAAAGTGCAGAGCACACTTTGACCATATTTGCTTGTATGGCCTTGAGATTTGTTTGCTTGCTTTGGAAAATGCATACCTTTTGGCACAACTATTCCTTTGCTTCTAGATTTTGTTTAAATTTCTCTTGAGCCAAGGAATGTGCTTGGTGTTTAGACGCACGAACCAACAATTTTTTCCTCATGGGTAGCATGAATGTATGTATCTATTATTGTTGGTTGTCAAATGTTGTGATTCCCTAGGGTGTGAATTTGTGTCACCATGGCATGTGAGGCTACATAGGTGTGAGATTGCTTGCCTAGAAAGTCAAAGTTTAGGGGGTTGAAGATCCTAATGGACCACCTATTCCATGATGAAGATTAAGTGTTGGATGCCCATAATTGTGGATATAGTATGAAGGGTTGCAATCACTCTTTCTATCATGGAAAGCCACATTTGTGTGCACTTGAGGAGATTAATGGAGCAACTACTCTAGTTGTGCCCAAGAAATTAGACCCATTGGTGGGGATTTCACTAGTTGCAAGAAAATGTTATGAAGATTTTATGAGGGCAACGGGAGAGGAAACACTATCAATAGAGGTTTGAGGAAATGCTAGTCACACTGGTTGGGGTATGATAGCTTTAAGGATGGGGGTTGTGATTAAGGAACCAGCAATGCCAAGCAATGTTACTAGAGTGGACCATGGTACCACCACAATGGTAAGCACACCATGCAACTTATGAATGGGCAATGGTGATTAGCGGCTTGGGGGCTGATGTAGCTATTTTTTGTGTTAAAATATTGGTGGAGGCTTGGGGGCTAATGTAGCTGTTTTTTGTGCTAAAATATTTAGTAGAGGCTTGGGAGTTAATGTAGCTATTTTTTGTGTTAAAATATTTAGTAGAGGCTTGGGGGATGGAGTAGCTATTTGTTGTGTTAAAATATAATTTAAGTATAATGTTAATAACTAGTAGTTAATTGTTGTGTCAAAATATCAAGCATAATGCTAATAACTAGTAGGGCTAGTAGCTTAGCCATAGCTAGACATGTGGTTTAGTGATAGCATGTGGTGTGTGGTTTATATCTTTTGTTCATTTTGTTTTGGAGTATGTGTTCAAGAAATAGTAAGTGTGTGCTTCTTCTCCATCTCTTGTCATCTTGATAATTTGTGAGCTATTCCAATAATTAAAATTTAAACATGGTATTGAAGCACCAAGGAGCTTGAAAACATTTCACCTTGACTTTTATCCCATTCTCATTTCATTTTTGGGAGCACTCACTACGGAAAGAGAATCAGCATTGTAAGAGCTCATTATGGGGGCTATTGATTCCCATATTAGAGTAGCCATTTCACTCTATTTGGGATAAGTTTTAGAGCAACTCAAGTACATGCAAAATAGAGCAAAATAAAAAGATACTTGAAATATGGCATTGGTGCTTGAAGAGGTAGCATTCGGGCTACTTGTTGATCAAAATAGAAGGCCATTAGTAAGTATTTGAATTCAGACCCTAGCAAAGCATTGTGAAGAGCATTGTAAAGATAGGGTGTTATGAAACTTAAATAACTTAAAGAGCAAGTAGCTTTTGAAGAATCTTTGGAGCTCATTCTATTTAATCAACAAAAAGGTATGCACTTAACTTGGGAATTTTAGCTCACTTTAGAAGAATTTGAGCAACATTGATGTGAAGAAGTACAAGCTTTATTAAGAGCTTGAAAGCATCCTCTTTTTTTAATAAGTAGCCCAAACTAAGATTTCCTATTGATGAAAATAACAAGAAATAGAAGTGTATTTTATAGGCTCCAAATTTTCTTTTAGATAATGTTGAAAGCTACAAGTTTTCTCTTTGAAGTGCATCAATCTCACATCTTTGTGAGAAGTTTGGCCTAGTGCAATGTTCAACGATTATAAGTAATACTTTACACTTTTGAGAGATACATGCATAAGAGTTCACCTACTTGCCTTTATTGTATTATACAAATTTTGGGGGGTGTTAGAGTGAATAGTTAGGCTGCCTTATAAAGAGATATTTAAAGAGGTTTTTAAAACTATTTTAAAATAGCTTCATGTATGTAAGCTCTTAAAAGAAGCACTATAAATGTAATGTAAATCAAGATTGATGTATTATGAGTTGGCTTGAATTTGTTGTAAGCCTTAGCTCTCAAAATAGTGTATAAGTTGTTTATAAATTTGAAACACCCCATTTATATAAGATTTGAGTTTTGAGCAAGGCCTACAAGGCCTTTTGGTCATTTGAATTACCATGCATGCTTGGAAGCAATTCTAGCTTGATTTGGAAGCCATTGTTATAAAGCCTTGGAAGTTTTGTGAGGTTGGAATTTTGACATAAACTTGCAAACATGGCACATGCTAATGCAATCACATTCTTTGGTGATGCAAACAAGGTGGATACTACTAACTATGCAGCATGAAAGTTTAAAATGAAGATAATGTTAATACTCAAGAATTGTTAAAGGCACAAAACGCCAACCACGTGTATGGGATAAAGTGTACAAAGATCAATTTGGCTATGGCCACAAATCAAATTCACATTAAAGTTGCAAGGTGTGTAATTTGATTATAACAGTGACTAGGGTTTACATAACGAGCACTTTGGCTAGGGCCATAAATTTAATTACATAAGGTGTTTGTTGTTAGGCAAGGTGTGTAATTGCAATTGGAGATGTGTTCTCTATGTTACATGCATGGAAGCTTTATGTTAGCCCTAAACACTTTTCATAGGAAAATCCTGATGGAAAACACAAAGAAGAGATGGAGAGAAGAGAGAGAGAGAGAGAGAGAGAGAGAGAGAGAGAGAGAGAGAGAGAGAGAGAGCTATATTTTTAGTATATTCATATAAACAAAAGGTTATAAGTTGTTGGTTGCCTTAGCAGCCCCAAAATCCTAATCTAGACCTCTAGGGTCCTACTCTAGACCTATCTCCACCAAGAGGGAGATGAGATATCCCATAATGAGCAACAATATGCCCTTTTTTAAGGTCTCTGGAATATCCAATCAACTGGCTGACCTGTTGTTGGCCAATTCCATGGACATCAACAAATGTTCATGTTCTTATAATTGGGTTAACTAGTCATTCTCCGCTCATTAGAGAGTAGCATAATAAGTGTCATGAAATGGCACTATAAATCGATGTAATATTATGAGAACAACTGGCTAGTGTTGTCTAGGATTTTTAGTAACTTTTTAAGTTTTGGGCACCCATGTGTGAATAAGGGTCAGTTGTATATAAGTCATTTTTCTCATAATGAAAGACACAATCCCCCTTTTTGCCAATAGAGTCTTGCTTTTCTCTACTTTCTCTCTCTTGTCTATGTGTGTGTGTTGGAGAGTTGAGAGTAAATAGCGTTTGATTCTTGGTGCATGTTCCAAGAGAGAGAGATGGTGCTCAAAGAAGATCTCACCCTGCCTTGGGAAAGGGAGAGGGGTGTTGCCTCCACAAGTACCCTTGGAGTTGGCCATGCACATCATAAGTGCCACTGGTAGTCAGAGGACCCAATGGGTCGGAGATGTCGGAGGGCATTGGCGGTGACGGCAGTTAGAGATGTTGGAGGGCACCGGTCAGGGGCAGTGATGGTGGTTGGAGGCCATTGGCCCAGTGACGACGGTTGGAGAGTCAAAGATGTTGAAGGGCACCAACAGTCAAAGGCAGTCGGAGGTGATAGTGGGAGGAATTGCTCTTGGTGGAGTGTGGAGGACCTAGCTTCTAATCCACAGGAGGCACTCATAAGCATACATCTCAAGGTGCACAAGCCATTTCAAACGGTACCCTCTTGCAATTACTTGTGGAAAGACTTGATTTCAAGCCACTTATGGGGAGATTGGATGTCATCAACCATAGCTTGAATACGAGGTTTAAATTCATGACTACCAAGGTTGGGGCTATTAAAGACCAATTGGAGCAACACCATGAAGATGCCATTGATGATGGTAGAATTGGTGGTGTGCATGGGAGCAAGCAACCTATGCACGAGGCTTCCCATGGTGGTCATAAGGAAGGCAAGCAAGCTATGCAAGAGGCTTTTACAAGGGCTACCCATGAAAATCCTACAAAGAATGCCACGTGGATCCATGGCGGAGGCTAAAAGACCTCTCGTGAGGGAAATGATGCCTACATCTTTCCAAGACGGTCCTTCTTAACTACATGGAAAGCAACATACATCTTGGTGTAAACACTTGGAACCGAACCCTGGAGAACCCAAAGAGTATCTTCACATTCCAAGGAAAATCAATCTTCCATGGTTGAAGAAGAGTTGTATGTTGATGATGATGTGGTTGAACATGATTGGGAGCATATGCCTTTCATTCACTAAAAGGCAAAGGGAAGGTCATGATATATGGATGGAAATGCCTAATTTCATTAAGAAAGAATACAGACTTTGCTCAATTTGTCAATTCCTACATGCAATTCTCAATTGATGAGGATATCGATGAAGAGGATGTTGATGCAATGCAAGCAAGGAGTTATGCATTGTTAATGCCTAATGGTGGAGGAGAAATGAGCACTTGGATGTCCTCTAGGCAAGATTTCTTTGATACAAGGAGGCAAAAGTCTCAAGCTAAGATAATCAAACTGTAAGCTTATGGATCTCTTGTTAACATTTCATATGCAAATGAAGTACATAGCCTTCAAGCTAATTTGCAACAAGGTGATCGGAGTTGTGGTTCTATTTTTAGGAAGATAAATTTACTTCCACCATTGATGCACCAAGAGGGGATAAGTGCATTAAGGATTCCTATGCAACAAGGTGGGAGAAATGAGTTTGATATACCCATGTATCAAGTTGATGTACATGATGAGACACATAGTCAAACCTTATTTTCTTCAAAGGAAGTGATTAGAAGAAGACAGTGTGGAATGATTGATGTTAAAACCTCTACAAGTGAAGCCAAGATAAACAAGGGTAATATATGTGAATTGTTGGTACCTACACTTGGCATTCTTCTTGCTTTGAGTGGGGATAGAAGATCTATTATGCACTCAATGTTGCAAGATTTTGGCTTGAGAAAATACAAAAGAGGACTTCCATTCACTATCAAATTTGGTCATTGCATAGAGTATGACTATGTGGGTCTTTATGCACACATTGTGGGTGTTGAAGTGGATGAGACACTTGCTGTCATTTATGTGGATAGCAAGAAGATGAAGATACTTTGTTGCCAAATCTTTCTCAATAAGTCACCAATGTATCCGTGGTTAAAGGGGATATGCAAGGTGAAATTGGGTGTGATTAGACAACTTTCATAAGTGCTTTGAGATTGAGGAATTTTTTGCTCATGATATGACACCACGAGATTGTGAGTACATGGTCATTGATGACATTTTTGGATGAGTACTCATTTGTTGGACGAATGGGATGATGACTCGTTTGTTGGTGATACATGTGATGAACATGCTTTGAATGATCATGCATTAGGTGATACATTGAGTGGTTCATGGAAGATTCATGACAATGCATTGTACGATCCATTTTCAAGTTCGGGTTGGAAGACATATGATTGCCTCTCGTTTCACTATGAAGGCTTAAAAGATGTGGATCAATGGATCATTATGCATACAAGGGATAATTGTCTCATGACAAGATTGTCCATACATGTGTTGATGATCACGCATATATGGGTAGTACACATGTTGTTCATGGAGATGATGATAGTCTTGAGGTGACATATTCTACTCCTATTGATCATGACTATCACATGGATTTTACACATGCTCTACATGATGCTGATGATCAAGTATGCATTGGTAGCAAACATGCCGATCTTGAGGATGACACCTATGCTTCTAGGGGGGGATGCTAGTTATGAGGCATGTGCCTTTACATTTTGTGGATGCCAACATGATTCTATGATCTATGGGAATGGAGCATTTACTTTCACATGCATCATATGTCACTTGAGATGCATGATATATGATTATATGGCATGCCATGGTACACCACATAATAGTGTGGCCATTAGTCAGGATTTCTATGAGATAGGAGGATTCGGTGCTATGACCAAACCATTGATGATGTGGTCCCTACAAGAAGTGAGGTAGCAGCTATCATGCTGCCGAGTCAAGGAGATGATTTTCATGTGGGGCATAGAGACATTCAAATAATGTCGTGCACAAGTGCTATAAAAAAAATATCTAACTTGCATCGCTCATATATGCCTGTATTATATGTTCTTCTATTTCCTC
Source organism: Cibotium barometz (assembly GCF_041138505.1). Lineage (NCBI taxonomy): Eukaryota > Viridiplantae > Streptophyta > Polypodiopsida > Cyatheales > Cibotiaceae > Cibotium > Cibotium barometz. The sequence continues at coordinate 25,632,921 of NC_141096.1, read as the reverse complement.
AAGGAGAGGATGGTTGGCATGTTGGAATTCCACTCAATGGTAGGAATAAAGAAGGCTCAAATGAGGATACAAAGACCATAACTAAACGACAATATTATGCATATAGATTGCAGATTAGGGAAGATACAAATGCATGCCTTCTACACGGTGGTCGTCTTTTGCAACAGTACATTGTTGATGCATATAGTAACATGGAAGAATCTAGATTGGTATGGATATGCAATAACCATAAAGCATTGCGTGTTGAAGTATACCATGGTCTTGCAGATATGGTTAATTTAAGCGATGGGGTTAATAGAGTCTCTGCAGGCATTACTGGATGCAGGGTGGTACTACCATCTACATATACTGGGGGGCCTAGATATATGCATCAATTGTACCAGGATTCAATGGCTATTGTTAGAAAGATGTGTAAACTTGACCTATTTATCACCTTTACTTGCAATCCCAAGTGAAATGAAATATCCAATGCTTTATTGCCAGGTCAGATTGCCCAAGATTGACCTGACTTAGCTGCACGGGTCTTTTATGAGAAGCATAAGGACATGATGCACTTATTGGTGAAAAAATCAATATTTGGAACAGTATTGGGATTTGTCTATGTTATTGAATTTCAAAAAAGAGGCTTGCTACATGCACATATATTATTAATATTGGAAAGTGGATGTAAACCGATCGAGATCCCTCACTATGATATGTTGGTATGTGCTGAATTTTCTGACAAGGTGATGTTTCTAGAGTTGCACAGCATAATTAGTCATTGCAATGTCCATGGACCATGTGGTGAACAGAATATGCGCTCTCCTTGCATGGTTAATGGGAGTTGCAAGCATCGGTATCCTCGAAATTTTTGTGAGACTACTAGCGTTGATGGAAAATGGGTATCCAACTTACATGTGACGAGATGATGGTAGTTTCATCCAGGTAAAGGATCATAGGGTGGATAGTCGATGGGTTGTTCCATATAACCCTTTTCTCTCTTTGAGGTAGAAATCCCATATTAACATAGAAGTATGCTCTACCATTACAGCTGTAAAATATTTGTATAAGTATGTATACAAAGGACATGATAGAGCTACTATAGAGTTGCAAGACAGAAATGGGGTTATTGATGAGGTTAGTTAATATTTGGATGCACGGTACGTTTCTACTTTCAGAGGCATGCTGGCGCATATATCAATATGATATTCTGTTTCAACAGGTTGATTTGTCTGTTTCCATGGAAAGGAGTCTTAATAGTTGTCGATCAAGAGCATTTGATACTATCCTTAAAGCTGTTTCTTTGAACCAGGGTGGTGTTTTTCCCCTTGATGGACTTGGTGGATCAGGAAAAACTTATCTTTACAATGCCTTGCTATCTCGATTGCGTGGAGAGAAACACGTTGCCTTGGCATGTGCATCGTGTGGAATAGCCGCATTGTTACTCTCAAATGGTTGTACAACTCACTCACATTTGAAAATCTCATTGGTATACTCAATACTTCTAGCACATGTGAAATCAAAGGTAATAGCCCATTGGCGGAGGTGTTGAAGCTTGCAAGGTTAATCATTTGGGACGAGGCTCCAATGATGCATAGGTACATATATGAAGCACTAGACAGGACATTGAAGGACATTATGCAAAGTGATACAGTGTTTGGTGGAAAAGTTATGCTCTTTAGTGGTGACTTCAGGCAAATCTTACCAGTTGTGCCAAAGGGATCACGCGAGGACACTATTGATGCAACGTTATGCCGGTCACATATTTGGAGATATGTGAGTGTTTTAAAGCTCACCCAAAACATGCGGGTACAGAGTGCTTATAATGGTATAGAACATGAATTTGTCAAATGGACATTACAAATTGGGGATGGCACTATAGATCAGCCAAACAATGAAGGTAGAGTGGTAATTCCACTGCAAATGTTGATCCATGGGGCAACTCTGTTTTGAGTTTGGTAGAGTGGGTATACAAAGATCTTCAGAGAGTTGAGGATTATACATGCTTCTTCAAAGACCGTGCTATTCTTGCACTACGAAATTTAGAGGTTGTTGAGATCAATGGACTAGCCTTGAGTTCTCGTCATTGCCTGGTCTTGAAAGAGAATACCTTAGTGTAGATTCTGTTGTTTCTTGCTAGAATGATGCAATACCGTATCCAATTGAGTACTTGAACGGTTTGAACTTAGGTGGTGGTTACCCTCCTCACTACTTACTTCTAAAGGTTAATGCCCCTATCATTTTGCTCCGCAATTTGGACCCTCGACGGGGACTTTGTAATGGTACCAGATTGATATGCAAGCAATTTAACTCAAAGGTGATAGAAGTAGAAATCATTACAGGTACAAACATTGGAGACAGAGTCTTTATTCCTAGGATAATATTTATGCCTACTATGCTTCAATTACCTTTTGACGTGAGAAGGAGGCAATTTCCTGTCAGGTTAGCTTTTGGTATGTCAATAAATAAGTCCCAAGGACAAACATTAAGTGTATTGAGACTTTATCTGGCCACACAAGTATTCACACATGGACAACTGTACGTTGCTGTGTCACGTGTTAGATCATCCAATGCAGTGAAAGTGTGTGTAAAGCATATTGTGGAATATGAAAGCGGCACAAGAGGTTCAAATGAAGTCTTCACAACTAATGTTGTCTACAAGGAGGTTTTGCAAATGGCATGCCGAAGAATGTAAATGTAAATGGTAGCTTGCAAATGTTAGAGACTACATTTATACATATCTTTGTACAATGAAGTAAGCATTTGAATGGAGAATGTTTCCAAAGATGTGCAAGTACAGTCTTTGTTTGCTTTTGGATTGCTTTTATATACAATGCCATTATATTATTCGTTGCTTGGCTCAAGCTACTGAGCACACACACACAGAGAGCCATATGTGTGTGTGTGTGTGTGTGTGTGTGTGTGTGTGTGTGTATATATATATATATATATATATATATATATATATATATATAGAGAGAGAGAGAGAGAGAGAGAGAGAGAGAGAGAGAGAGAGAGAGAGAGTTATGTTTGATATCATGGGTATATTGCTTAGGATGGATGTGGCAAGGAGATCATTTTCGTTCATTTATGGTGATGAACAAGATATCGAAGGTAATTTTTTTAGACGTTTGCTATAATATAGGTTTTATTGTTTTGCAAGATCTATTTAATATTCATGGCTGAATTGTAAACCCTCCATTTTGGGAAGGACAAGCAACAGCATCTCTAATTATCAAACTATTAGAGAGCACTGGTGTTTTACAGTATATATAGAAACTTCTTTTTTATGTAGCTTTTGTGTTTTGTTTGATTGATTTATATTTTTATTAGAACATTCTTTATGCAACAGGGAATATCTTTACTTTTTAGAACCCAAATTGTTGTTGGGTTTGTATGGTCGAGACAGTTACGAGACGAGAGCTTTGGGCTTTTTGGAATTTACAATCTAAGATTGCGGAAGGTTGCAGATCAACTTCATGTACGTGTAATGTTTGTGGATTATGAAAAGCCTGATAAGTTAGATTTTCGGTGCATAGGCACTGGACAATACATAATTTTTCGATTTGTTGTTTACAAGCCTGTTCGAACGCTGTTCACCTCAAATATTGATCCACCAAATGAGTTTTGTAAGCTTTTATCCTTATCCTACTTTTTTTTAACGAGAATTATATCTTCAATGCTAATGTTTTTTTCTGGCATACATTTTGCCAGATGGAGGCACGGGGTATAGGCTACCAAGGAGAGATAATCCAGTGGTCCGAAGATTGTTTTAAAGCCGTGTTCAGGTGTGTTAAGATTGTCATCATTTTATGGGTTTGTAATGCTTCGAACACCGTTCACCTCAAATATTGATCCACCAAATGAGTTTTGTAAGCTTTTATCCTTATCCTACTTTTTTTTAACGAGAATTATATCTTCAATGCTAATGTTTTTTTCTGGCATACATTTTGCCAGATGGAGGCACGGGGTATAGGCTACCAAGGAGAGATAATCCAGTGGTCCGAAGATTGTTTTAAAGCCGTGTTCAGGTGTGTTAAGATTGTCATCATTTTATGGGTTTGTAATGCTAGATGTATATTTATATGCTAAGTTTGGTGCTTTAGAAGCTTCTATATGGATATATATGGCACCCATGATGTGTTTATATAGAAGGTTGGCAAGTTGAGGACGATGTATACATATATGTATGAGTGTGAACAATATTTATGGATATTATGGGTGCGTGTGCATACACAGACACATATTTACATGTGTATGTGACATGCACATATGCGTTTATAGCTGCACACACACATACACATATCTTCCAATTGTAGCATGTATAGTTTCAATGGATTACACGTACACGTACACATACGTACATACGAACATACATACATACATCTTTATGTGTGTTTGTGTGTAACTCGATGTGCCTAGCTTCTAAAAGGAAAGGAAGGGTGATTTTACACATATTTCTTTTGCCTGTAACTACATGGAAAATGCTTCTTGCCTGTCGGAGACGGGTTGCGACACGAGTAGATTAGAATAGAAGAGAAGAAGAAGAAGAAGAAGACGAAGAGGTTACAATTTAATCACTTGGAGTAAATTGGGCACCTCATAAATTTAGTAAATTTAGTAAATTCACCCATTTATCCACAGGAAAGTATCATCTTGTGTTCCCTCCGCTTTTCAAAAACTTCCCGCCGCAATTTCCCCTCCTCCAGTGAGCTTCAGTGACCCTCGTAAAAGCTTCCACATTGCATATGAGCAAGCAGTCTAGCTAGGGTTTGTTGTAGTGTTCTGAGAGAGTTGAACCTAGGGTATGTACGAGTATTCTTAGAGAATTGAGGCTAGGGGTTCTAGGAGCATTCTAAGAGAATTGGAGCTAGGGTTTCTGTGAGAATTGAAGCTAGGATTTCTAAGAGAATCGGAGGTAGGGTGTGCCGAAGGAGGTCTGAGACTCTTAAATCTAGTATTCTCCGCAGAAGATCAAGCGAGGGTTTGTTGCCGCAGAAACAAAAACAATCTGTGAAAGCCATTGCCAGGGTTTGTTTCCGAAGATCGAGAATGGTCTGAGAGAGTTAACGCTAGGATTTCCCGCCGAAGACCAAGCAATCTGAGAAATCCAAAGCTAGGAATTTCCGTTCAAGATGGGAGATAACGGTGCTGTGATACAGGCTGAAGAGAACGGCATGGAGCTCGAGAATGGGAACGGCTACGCAGAAAGTCCCTTCTCGAACGGGGATGGGGGGGACAGGAAAGAGACAAATGGCAAAGAAGGCAGTGGCAGGGTGAAGAAGACAGGCGAGCAGCAAGCGAACGGGAAAGACGATATGGCTGGGAAGAAGCGGCGGCGACAGGGGGACCCATCCACCCCGACTGTCGAGAGGCCTTCTAGAGACCGGAAGTCCGTTGAGCGCTTCGCAGTATCAGCAGAAAAGGAGGTTAAAGAGTTCAAGATTGAGAAGGTACGTGCTCTCATGCCCTTGCGTTATGATCAGCTTAATCACATCTTAAAGTTTTGTTGTGGGTAGCTTTCTGTGTGCAATCAAACAAATAAGCCATTCCTTAATCACTTTTCTGATGACTAAGCAGCCCAGGATTTGCTTTCAGCAGCTTGTTGGTTTGCCGTAGGCCCCGTTGTCAGGATTAAACAGAGCACAAAAAGCAGCTCCGTGTTTGCTTCCAGCAGACAACTATGCCTTAAATCACTTTGTTAGGACCACATAATATTCAAGAGGGTGCATAGCACCATGTTCCGACTTCACGCTCCCATGTTTTTATCCTCACTTTAAAAAAATAAGTATTTTCTTCTGAATGCAGGGTGCTGGTACTGCTCTCAAAGATATCCCCAACAGTAAGTCACTTGCTAACTGGGTTCTTTTTCCAAAACATCTTGATTTCTCACATTAGTTAATGATCTGACTATGGATGCTCATTGCTTGGATGAATTTGTGGTTTCACTTGTATTGAGACATGCACTCATCTGCTTAATCTCCTAGCAATCAACACCTGCATTGAAATGTTTGAACTTTGGTGGTTCCTTTTCCCAAACACTTCAGTACAAATCCCCACTCTTTCCAGCACCCTCCCCAAGCAGTAGACCCAAAAAATCACATAAAATGTGATGAGAGCTGCTGTTGATGTACTGTAGCTTTTTAAATGAGCTGACAAACTAGTACGAGTCTGCCAACTTCGTGCACATGCTGCCTGACCAGCTATGGCCCTTTTGATGCTGAAAATAGTGACCTATTCGTCTGCTTTTGCCTCGGAACAGCGCTCTGACCCTTGTTCCTATTCTCAATGTGTGATTTGCAAACGTATATCCCTCCCTGTCCTGTGTAATGGTACAGATTGATGAAAGTTTATGGACAGATTCTAAATGTATGCATGATCTTATAGCTGTTGGTTGTTCTTTTCAAACCTTTTGCCTGAGGCTTGCAGAGGTTTGCAAATGATATAGAGAAATTGGTAATTGGCTGAACAAGATTTGTATTTGCTGCATCTCTTGTACTCTGTTGTTTTAGTAACATTCATTTGAAAAATGCTGTGATAATGGTTAATGTGACTTTGGTCTATAGGAAATCATGACACATCCGTGGGATTTTGCAGTTGTGTTTAAGCTTTCAAAATGTAAAGCAGCTGATGATGTTGTGCAATCACTCCACAAGGCTCTGTATGGCAAGCGTGTAAAGGTATGGAAACTTTGTAACTTGTCCTCTGCTTGGGAAAGCCTACTTTAAGAAAGCCATTAGTGGTTCATATATGTATTAGGCTGAGGCCTTTAATACCGTGGTGAAATCTGCTACCATCTATCTCGTTCTTTTTTTGCTTGTGGACCTAGTGTACCAATAATTTACAATGGCAATGATTTGTGCCATTCATATGTTAAATAGAGCATTGAATTCTTGGGCAGGGGAGAATGGTGATCTATGAGCTGCAGCCTGAGGAGATGTTGTCAGTCCTACACAGTATGAAGTATCATAATGGAGAAAAAAAAAAGAAAACATTAATATTTAGGGGCAAGCTTCAGGTCAATGAAGGAGGTGATGCAAATGCAAGGAGGAGAAAAGAGGATAGGAATGAAACGAGAGGGGAAAAGGTGACAGTGGAGAGGAAAGGAGACGGGTGTGAAGAAAGAGTCACTCAAATGAACGTGAAATTTGGGTGCTGCTGTAGAGGGATTAGCTGGATTTTAGAGGGGATAACTAGTCAATCAATGGAACATGCCATTTCAGAAATGAAGTGAAGTGGCTGAAATGGCCTCCATCACCCTCCTTGATGGGCAAAATATGATTGTTTTATTTTACTTGCAATGAGAGTCAAATGAAGTTCCACCTCAAAGCTGACCTCACTTTTTTTTTTCCGGTGTTTGTAGCCACAAGTTGCAAAAGCCAATATTTTGCAGTTTTCAGGATATGTTTGGAGTCTGAACGAGGTATTGAAATAAACTCCTATGCATCCAGATGAGATCTGAATGTTTTCCGAGTGCTCTGTTGTTATTTTGATGCTGGTTTGTGCAGCACTACATTAGGTGCTTAAATGCCTTGCAAATTTTCAGTGCCTTTTCCATGTTTTTGTAACTTTGCTTGATGTTTCAAAGTTTCTCACTTTTGCCATGGGGATCATCATGACTGCCCCAGAACTAGTTGGTGCAGGAGCTTTGACAGTGTTTGCCCTTGTATTTAAACTGTTCAGGATAAGGAAAAGGCAAAGGCGAAAGAGAGGCTCGAGAAGTGTGTGAAAGAATGCCTCATACAAATAAGTGACCTTCTAGATCTGAATCTTTCAAAGTCAAGCAAGAAGGTGATGTGACTTGCAAGCTTTTTTAGATTTGAGCATGCTTGATATTTGTCTTCCCCTTGATTTGATCAAAGTCTGACAAACGCCAATGGATACCTCAGGAGGTTGCTGTTCTCGAGCTGTTTAAGTTTTTGGAGTCTCCTCACAAGACATCCGACGAGAAGGACCAGGTTTGCTCTCTGTCCAAGTATTTGATTTAAACAATTTGAAATGATGAGCAAAAGAGGGTGCTTATCTTACGCTCTTCAGTTGATCCTGACTTGGATCAGCAGTCCAAGGTGAAGAAGGGTAAGAGAACACCAGTCAAAGGAATGAAAAGAAAAACTTCAGGGCAGACTCCACGAAAGGTTAGTCTCTATCTTTAAGCGGGTATTGGATTCTTTATTGTCTGCTAATGGTTTCTCAAGACATTTGGCTTTCTGTCCATGATAAGCAGAGGCAAAAGAGTGATGTCACAATCTCAAATAAGGAACAAGCTGTTGATGAAGAGGATGAAGGTGCTGCTTCCGAGGATGATGTCGAGGAAGAGCCAGAGGAGAAAGGTGAAATGCTCAGTGATGGTGGGAATGATGACAATTATGATGTAAAACCAAAAAGCTCAAGAAAGAGAGTGAGGAAGCCTGCTAAGAAACATTCAAAGCAGGAGAATGGAGATGAAAAAGAGATCCTCACCACTAAAAAGAACCCCATCCACAAAGCCAAAAAAGGTAAAATTTCTTATATAGAGAAAAGGTTTGAACAGGTTCCTTCACAATGCCTGCCCAATGCCTGGCCACCCCTTCTCTAACAAAAGAAGGTAGATTTTGAGGGCTTGTTTGGATGGAGGCCGGTGTTAGGGTGCCTTCCCTTTTGAAGCCACCCTGTCTTCTTGTCATGTACAAGGGTTATCATTGCTAGTTTTGCTATTTTATTGCTTTTGACAGAGGAGGAGAAGCCCAAGCCAAAAGTTGAAAAAACAAATGAACCCACTGAAGAGGATTTGCAAGCAGCAATCTGTGAGCTTCTCCAAGATGCAGATTTTAGTAAGGTGTGAATGGAACAGTGTATCTTTAAAGGCTTTGAATCATTATGGATGATGATAATGCAGTCACAATGCTTCTGTACATGTGTTTTGCAGGTGACTTTTATTGATATCCTGAAGCAGCTAGGTATGCCAAAGCTTTGTACAAACAGTAAATCATTGAAAAATTAGCTGACTTGTTTTGATTATGAAACTCCTTTGGGCTGATCATTTTGTCTAAAAGGCCATTTAGTTTGCTGTGGATACAGGTGAGAAGTTCAAGGTTGATTTCTCCCACAATAAGGCACATGTGAAAGTTCTGATACAGGAAGAGATAGCTAAGATTGTTGATGAGGGTGCTGGTGAGGGTGACGATGACAAAGATGTGGATGCGGATGACAATGGTGAGGGTGAGAATGACAATGGTGTGGATGAGGACAATAGTGAGGATGATAATGTTGAAGGTGAGAATGACAACGGTGTGGATGAGGAAGATCATGGTGAGGCTGAGGATGAAGATTGTGTGGACAATGAAAATGCAGAGCGTGAAGAAGAGAGATCAAGGGATACACCTTGATTACAGCATATTACATGGAATAACATCTTTAATTTATGTAACTCTGAAAATACTCTTTCCCTCGTGGGTTAAGAGCATTGTCTTACTTGTACATGAAATGCATCCATATTTTTTAAATGTACAAGGGCTAGTTTACCATGAAGTCTTGTAAGGAACATTCGTGTCCATGTTGTGTGAACAGAATAAAAAGATGGTGTAGACTTTCCATTACTGAGGTTGTAAATGATCTTCAGCTTAAGCCTTACAATGTAGGCTTGTTAACCATGCAATGGAGGCATCTCTTTTATTTGTACTAACATTGGCCTCAATTCTTTTGGTGGTGTAAGAATTATATTGTGACGTGCATCCTCACCCCATGTATATTGATTTTATGTGCGTTCATGGACTACACAGTTTTACATGTTCATATTGTGGTGTCATAGAACACAAGGAAAGTAGGGAGTGAGTCCCTCTCCAAAAGTTGATTTGTATGATTATTTGTAAAAGATAAAGTCAAAGATAGAAAAAGATAAAGTCAAAGATAGAAAAAGTAGCATATGGAAAGTGCAAGGAAGCATATGTTATGTGAGCATTTATGGACATATGGTCTACATTAAGGTGTGCACATATGTTGAGTTTTATAAAAAGTTATATTTGGATTGACTTTAATTGAGAGATATTGTGTGATTTTCTTATAAACATTATTATTATATTGTTACTATCTTAATATCTTTTTGATTATATTATTAATTTTTAAATATAAATTTAATTTAATTAATTTTTTCTTCTTCTATGAATCATCTTAGATTCATGCTTTTTAACATGGTATCAGTCACCTAAGACTAGCTATAGAGGATTATATTAGTTAAGAAGCTTGATACTTGGTTAAAGGTTTTTTGTATCATTAGAAAGTGATTACCATTGTTTTTTCTTTTGTAAGCTAGGTTAAGAGTGTTTCTTCTATTGCAATAGAGAGTGGACTTTACATTGTTACGAGAAGAACATAAACATTGATAGAAGTGTAACAGTGTGTGGATTTACATTATCTTAGAAGAGGATTTAAAGAATAAATAGCAGTGCAGAGAAAGGTTTCACGGCTTGAGTTTTTGAAAATGGTAGTTGGATGTGGTGTGCATGAAGGATTGTTAGAGCCGGCCTTTCTACAGTTGAGCAGCATCACCGACTAGAAGAAGAAAGAGACAAAGAAGCTAGAAGCTCTTGCACTTGCCATCAACGTTCAGAAGATGAAGAATAGGTCTCCAACGTGTCGGCTTCAATGAGAAGAAGACGATCAGGCCACATTTGTTAAAGATAAAATTCTATTTTAAAAAAAATAATGGTATAAAAAGTCTTGCACTAGAGGTTGTTCACATGTCTAAAAGCATTACAAACTCATGTAAATATGGTATTCATGCATCATCATCAAGAGTTTTGACTGAAAATTTTTCCATCAAGAAAAAGCTTTTAACCATGCATGCTAAGTTACATTGCTACTTCATCTCTAGTATTGAGCATCTTTCCATGATCAACTTGTTTTGCAACACCATAAATGGTTAAGATTTGTTACTCTAGTTCACAAATCTTTCACTAACAATCTTGTGCTACAATGCCTTGCAAGATAGCCCTAAATCATCTAGGCTTTTCCTTTACTAAATGTTGCATGTTTGATTACACTTGTTAAAATAAAATTACTTTTAATGTTATGAAGTATAGCAATAAGGAAAGTGAACTTTTAAATTGGTAGAATGTCACATGAATGTTGCAATGAGAATCAATTGATGTAGTCAAAAGGTTAAGTTGATTTGCCATGTACACCTTTTTGTACATACATACATATATACATATATATATATTAGATACTACGACATTCCCACTAACGTCATTAGTGCCCAACAGCGGGTGTAGAACTTGGTATCAATATATGCTCCCACACACACACAACATACATTCATACAAAGGTACTGAGTTTCTGTATGAGCTCTGGAGATACAGGGCAGACTCAGCCATAATGAAGCCTATAACCAAGGATCATAACAGATAGAAAGAATTAACACAATATTAATTGACTACAACTTGGACGAAAACTTCACAATGTGAAATTTGCATGTCCGCTAATACAGCATAAAGATATACCTAGATGAATCCAGGAACATGTCCAAATTTACCTTATAAGAAAGTGCAATTTATAATCTCATGGTAGTCATCCACAAGACAATTAACCATCAACTCCTATATTAGATACTACGACATTCCCACTAACGTCATTAGTGCCCAACAGCGGGTGTAGAACTTGGTATCAATATATGCTCCCACACACACACAACATACATTCATACAAAGGTACTGAGTTTCTGTATGAGCTCTGGAGATACAGGGCAGACTCAGCCATAATGAAGCCTATAACCAAGGATCATAACAGATAGAAAGAATTAACACAATATTAATTGACTACAACTTGGACGAAAACTTCACAATGTGAAATTTGCATGTCCGCTAATACAGCATAAAGATATACCTAGATGAATCCAGGAACATGTCCAAATTTACCTTATAAGAAAGTGCAATTTATAATCTCATGGTAGTCATCCACAAGACAATAAACCATCAACTCCATCATGCAAAGTATGGACTAGATACTATGACATCCCCACCAACGTCATCAGTGCCCAATAGCGGGTATAGAACTTGGTATCAATATATGCTCCCACACACACACATACCCCACGCACACACACAACATACATTCATACAAAGGTCTATGTACTGAGTTTCTGTCAGAGCTCCGGAGATACAGGGCAGACTCAGCCATGATGCTATATCTAGGCCTTTGAAGGAATTACGAGCTGGCCGACCTGTTGTCGGCCAGTTCCTTGGACACAAACATATCTTGGCTGCAACCGCCACTAGTTCTTCTCATTCATTGCTGGCTGACAGCCCTCCTGGTCCATTCCCAATGCCTTCCTTGCCTAAGCTAGCTGCCATAGCTCCATAATGAAGCCCTGAATCTGTTCTTTATGTGTTGCCCTCCAAGGATTAGCCCTCGGAATGAGCATGCACATGACAAGTGTGCCCTAAGAATTGAAGCTATCATGCTACATCCAACAATAGAATATGTATCACAAGGCCCAATTCATGTGACACCCTTTTTGGAGCAAAAAGGTCGGGTACTGATGATGACACTCCATCCAGATCCATTACATCAAGTCTTCTCAAATGCACATACCGGGCAGGTCACATCTTTTTAAACACCTGCAACTATGGAAAAAACATGTACAATCTCCAACTAGAATTACCTGTAAGGTTACCATCCAAAAACTACGGAGGACAGTTTTCAAGCAGCTCCATGCTTATGCTTGCTGCTGTATCAGCTTGCACTGTTTCCTTTTTCCTTGCACAATAACTTTCCATTGTGTTCCACTTAAGATAATGCCTCATCTAGCCCCTTTACCTTCATTGTAGCTATCTTTACATGCTCACGACACATACTGCAAACCACTAGGCATATGACAAGCAAATTTGTTTTAATTGCTCATCATAGACCCATGCTAATACATTCATTGGTCGACAAGAAATGTATATGCCATAAAAAATTTAGTAATATTACGTGGTGGCTCTCTAGAATATCTAAGTCCCTTCAGTGACCATTATAAGAGGGAAAATATGCTTTAGGAGGTTTAACACTCCAACCACACAGATAAATAGAGTACATACTTGCCTTCAAATCATAAACCTAAGGAGTCTGCTTTTATACTCTTACTAGGGGCAAGTATCATTATCTTATCAATGCACCAAAAAGCATTCAATGCATCTCACAGGTTGTCACATAGTCCAGGATACCTATAAACCACTTATAAAGTTTTACCATCTTCTTACAACCATTCCTGCATCTCATCACTTTGTACACTTCTTCACATTATGTTACATTACCCATACCTTGTGCAGTTGTATCTTTAAAAAAGAAAAAGCTAAAAGGCAACAGTTATGTCTTCACTTGCAGAAGAAAGCAAGCAATTGCCTCCATCATATTATCCATCAGTAAATGAAGTGCAAAACAACCATGCCATCTACTAGCACAACACTTTAATGTAAAGTGAAATATGCCATTCCACAAAGGATGCTACCTGTCTACGCTAGACTTCATTGGCTGAAGTTCTAGATGAGAGGCCTCATTATCATAACCCATCAACAGCCCAAACTTTGCGTCAGAAAGCTCTTCGTGTTCACTAACAATAGGGACACTAATGTCCTGCTCTGAATTAGATCTCGACAAATCAATGTCTTTAAATCTCAGCCACCTCTTCTTTTTAACGTACTCCAAACCTGGGTATAACAGCAAGCCCACCATCAGGGCACCCATGCTAACAAAAAGAGTTCGCAAAGATGCTAAGCACATGACAAGGATAAGCAAGGCAGATGGTGGGATGCACATGAGAGTTGCACATGCTGTGTTTAAAGGAATCTTATATGGCCTAGGCAGCTCAGGTTGCTTTACTCTTAGCCAAACAAAGGCTGCAAACTCAAGGAGCATGCCAAAGCAATAGAGAAAATTTACAAACTCTACAACCTCTTGGAACCTCATCCATGAAAGTGCAATGACCCCAGTAGCGGAGCATAAGATGCTAAAAATAGGGGTGCCGTACCTTGACCTGCAATTGGAGACCAAGATGAGGTCAGAAGTGGGTGTTGCTGAGTTAGCATGCTCTTTAAAGCCAATGTTGGCATAATGCCTTAGAAATGACAATGAGTCTCAAAAACATAGTGTTTCCCCGAAATACCTGTGAGCAAAAATCTCTGGCAGCATGCCCCTCTCACTCATTCCCAGAAGTTGGAAAGAATCACTACTCATCTCGGCCTCAAAGAGACCCATATTGGAGAGTGCAGCAGCAGCCTGTATCCACCATTTCAACCAAGTTCCACCAATGACCATTGCAACTTCTGCAAAGTAGCCATCTTCCCAATTGTTTTGCTCCAGAGCAAAGGCTCCCGTGCCTGCTAGGAGAGGGATCAAGTAGGAGAGGATGACCAAAACCACTGCAGCTAAAAGAGCCTTTGGGAATGTTTCCCTTGGCTTATCTACCTCTCCTGCCAATGTGCTGGCTTTGTCCCAGAAGTTTAGATTCCAAAAGAGGCTGTTTGAGAAACCCCTCCAATCTGTTTCCTTAAGGTCAATGGCCAACCATTGCTTGGGCTTTAACCTTGGAATTGCAAGAAGACCTAGTGCCATGAATGGGAGTAGGGAGAAAAATGCAAGCCCAACTGCCATATAGCCAACAATAGTGAGACCTCTGTAGTTGAGAAATGTGAGGCAAAACGTTATGACAAGAAGGGCCGACATTCTTGCCGCTCCAGTACTAAAGAGTGGGATGGAATGCTTTAGGTAATCTAGAAAAAGTAAAGGGTATAAAGCATTGTCCATGACACCACTAAACCACTTCCAAAATCCTTCTTGAAAGCCCCAGAAGGGACCAAAAGCAGCAGATATCCACAACACATACCCTCCATTTTCGGGGAACGCTGTAGCTAATTCCGCTGTCACCAAGGCCTCTGGAATGCTCCACAAGAAAGGAAAAACTGTGAAACCCATGAGAGCCAATAGAGGTCCACCTGCTTTTACACAATCTTCGACTCCGAAAGGCCCTCCTGAGACCTCATAGAAGATGAGGGCGACAAGAGGAAGGATGGAAAGCTTGGGCACATCATGATGGGCACCTGTATCAGTTCTTGCTTGATGGGTCATGGTGGCTCTTTTTGAGTTTGAAGTCTCACCCATCATCATAAGATCTTATACTTGACTCATTGAGTGCCTACTCTGTCAAACGAGAATGTACCTGAACTGTGAAGGCTGAGAAGCACATGCCACACCATCATTATCAAGAAATGGCATGTGTGGAGCATGCTGATACTGCCCAGTGTACATCATAGATTGACCATTTTCTAGCATGCATCATGGCAGAAGTATATTGAATGCCTACGTTATGATGCTAAAATTATATGGATCAGTATAGATGTCTAAAGCAAAATACCTGTAAACAATGCAGAGAGAATTTCAGCTAACCGCCGGCTAGAGCCCGCCTCTAATCTATACTGGCGCTGCGCCTGGTTGTGAAAGAAATGGGCATGCTTTGCACTTGCTCTCCTTGGACTTCCGAGGCTCGACAGGAGGAATCTTGAATTTTTAAGCCCGTTCACACCGACGGGGTCGCCTTGGACTTCCATAAAACACACACGTGTGTGTGTGAGAGAGAGAGAGAGGGGGGGGGCGGGTATTAACGTTGGTAGAACGAAACACGAGGGCATATACGACCAACGGTGGGACTTGAACTGCCTTTTCAACCTCATAGCCAAGCTAGCATACTACATATAATCCATATGACAATGGATCACATAGGGTTCATATCATGGCATTGAAGTGTAAGGAATGCGGCATGAACCTACGACTTTTCACCTTGAAGCTTGATGCATAAATCACTAATCTAGAATATATATATATATATATATATATATATGTATATGTATATATATATATATGTATATGTATATATATATATATGTATATGTATATATATATATATATATATATAGAGAGAGAGAGAGAGAGAGAGAGAGAGAGAGAGCCAAGGCCAAAATGGCCTATGAGACCAAATACAAAATAGGAAGACTCTAAAGGTCTTACGCAAATGTTTGGGCCAACAAATGAAAAACTTCAAAGAAGAAGAAGAAGACATACTAATCATCTTCATAAAGCTACGATGCTACATTCAACTCAAGGTTGGATCTAATTTTTGGGTTTGGCTTTTGGTTTGGTTCTATGAAAATCTTCAATAAGGGCTTTGCCCTCTTGATAATTTTGCCACTTTCCTTCTTTGCGAACTGCTTGAACTTTGGCTAATTTTGCAGGCTTCTGCTTGAGTTGCATTAGGGTCAGTTCTTCTGTGATTCATATCTTGATAATGCCTTTATATAGCACAATGAAGGATTAAATATCCTTTGAAGTTATGTAGATGTTCCTTCTTGAAAATGTAAATCCTTTACTCTAACCACTCATCTGCCACCATCTAGAAAAATAAGTTTTAGTAACAACAAACTTAATCCCACGGGAAGGTGGAACAATAACACAAGACCCACACACATTGGTATACATCTCTATATGAAGATTTAATTAAATCACACAAAATGTCACACAATAAGTACAATTTATCATAGTGATACCTTAGTATGGCTAAGGTATCCCAAGCAAGGTCCTTAGTATGACTAAGGTATCACTAGGATTGGGTAATTTAGCAAATTGATGATAGGATCATGTTGATCAAAATAACTCAAAAACGAAAAACGGATGGCATTATTATGGAAGTTTAGTATGACTAACTTAAATTTCTCAAAGTAGATTGAAATGGTGATCCTTAGTATGACTAAGGTAGCGTTAGCATAAGTCAACATAGAGAGAAGCAATATCCTCAGCAACGGATTTCAATGTATATGGAGAGGCAATATCCCAAAGCTATGGTTGGGCCTTTAACACTCGCTTTGATTTACATTTCAATAGTGCCCCTTAGATAAAGTGTCCAACTTCATCTATAGAGTTATTTTATAAGCAAGAAAGGTTAATGGTGATTATCAAGGTTAGTCATTTGATTGCTAATGTCTCTAGCCCAAATCATGACCTTAGTATGACAAGGAATTTTATGATGCAAAGGAAATGCAAAGGAAAATAGAAAAGAATTAAACCTCATGAGACCTTAGTATAACTAAGGCCTGGCTAAACAATAATTCAACTATAGTCCCTAGTGAACTAGGTGTTGAAAATGTGGTGCACAAATGTGTATGTGCATGCCAACAAGCCATGTAGGTTTATGCCATGATTTATGTGTGGGTAGAAACCTTAGGATATGAGGTCATGTGGGAACCATGTGGGTAGGAGCAATGAATGGCAAACAAGTTCATGTGTGGATAGAGGCATGTAGCATGTGGATACCTCATGTGGTCCAAAACAAAGATCCTATCTTGAGAATAGGTATCAAATGGCTACAAATTGATATATGAAGCTTATTATTCACTAATTTGAGTCGTGGGTTTTTGACTAGTGCTGATTTCATTCATAATATTTGTGATTAGGTTCACATTATGCCCTAAACTATGCCTTATCTCACATTCCACCCACCATAGCTCTCCTGTACAATCCTCTCACACCTCATACCATTCTCTTACCATGGGTTTCATCATGGTATTAGAGCCAAGGCACCTCATCTTCACTCCCAGCACACTCAACATTAGCAAATTTTAGCATTGTCATTAGTGCTAATCAATATTAGTATTCTCACCTCTCTTTTTCCCTTGGCTGAAAACATATAGAGCTAGTTAGAGGCTTGGCATTATCAACACACAAAGCTTCTACGAAGACCTTCAACATTTCAGGGCGTAGCTCCACTACTTGAAGGAACCACTGGATTATGTTAGCCACATGAATTCGTTGACTAAAGGAGGCGCTCATCAATTTGGGCAAAACCATAAATTTGTAACTTCGGCTTCAAATCAGCTCAAAAGGACACACTTTCGAGGGTTTTTGCATGCTACAAATCTACTGGGGCAGGACACGACAACTTGCAATACACTTATTTACATGTATGCCAAATGTGGTAACTTGGAGATGGTGGGCTAATTATTCAATGAGTCTAAAGCTCAAGATGTGGTCTCTTGGAATGCAATTATGGTTGGAGTTCAGCAATATGGAAATGCTAAAGTTGCACTTGAACTCTTTGATAAAATGCTGGAGAAGGGTATAAAGCCCAACAAGGTTCACATTTTCATGCATTTTGAAAGCTTGTGGTAGTGTGGGAGCTCGAGAACAAGGCAAGATGGAAAGTGGTTATGAATTAGACATGGCTATCTGTAGTTCACTATATGTAGTGCTCTTGTTAACATGTATGCAAAAGTGTGGAAGCCTTGAAGAGGCTCGGAATTTTTTGAGAATTTGCTAACATGAGATATTGTATCATGGGGTGTAATAATTACAGGTTATGCTCAACATGGGGATGCCGTAGTTGCTTCAAATAATGCAATATGAGGGCATAATGCCAAATAGGGTCATGCTTTTATGTGCTATAAAGGCATGTTGCACTATAGAAGTGGGTAAGTTGATACATGGTGAGGTCATTGGTAATGGCTTGGAATCATATGTGATGATTGGTAGCACCCTCATTGAAATGTATTCCAAATGTGGTTATCTCGAAGAAGCTTATAAAGTGTTTATGGAACTACCAGCAGCAGCAGCGAAAGATGTCATAACATGGGGATTGATGATTAGAGCATCTCAGCATGGCAAGTTGTATTGGCTATGCAATGTCTAAAGGACATGCAAGAATAGGGCTTGAGGCTTGATGGCATGATATACACTACTATTTAACATCTTGCAGTCATACAGGACAAGTTGACGAAGGTTAGTAGCTTTTCAAGTCCATGAGAGAAGTCTATATAATCTTTCTAGATATTGAACACTTAAAGTGCAAGGCTAACCTTTTAGGGTGCATTGGGCATCTATACGAGGCAGAGGAATTGTTTGTTCTTGTGTGGAGACATCTTTTGGTGTAAATGTAGATGAAGAACGACACATATAGCAAGCCTAATGGCCTTACTATGTTACTTGCCTATATTGGATATGGATTTCTAATCAAAGTCTTTGCCGTTCCAAAAGAATACCCACTCCGAACTGCTATAGGGACATGGCACTGATGGTGGTTGAAATTGGTTAGGGAGACTCAACATTTTAGGGGTGTTGTTTTTGGCACTAATATGCTAAGACAGACTAGTGAACCGAGGTTGAGAGGGCAGCCCTTTAAGGTGGGATGTGCGATGCTTTCCTTAAAGACATGAAGGGAAATGTCTTGGCCAATATGCTTCCTTCCTCTCTTGCTTCTAGATTTTGAGTCTTCATCAGTTAAGATTTTCCTAGGTTGCACCTATTCAGCCTTTCTTGGCCACTTTCTCCCACAAATTGAGCCATTGATACTCCTAAAATAATGGAGCTAGAAGATATGAATCTAGAGCATGCACAAGATTTAAAGATGGTATGGGTAAATACAAACCTGGATCTGGAATTCCAAAACAAGTTTGTTACAATCATACGTGGTTGTGTTTGCATAGAGCTATTGTTAGTCATAATCTTTATGGGGACGCCGATTATTTTATCGAGGATATTTTATTTTGGATGCACCTTTTATTTATATCATTTTCTAGGATTAATGTGTTTAATCAGCTATGCATTGGTATGATATAGTTAAGATTAATGTGTTTAATTGACTTTGTGATATAGTCAGGATTAATGTATTTAATCTACTTTGTGAGTTTACTAATATTTTTTTGGGTGTAGGCGATGTGGTGGATTATTTCTTAATTGCGGGTGGAACATTTGTTGGACCACAATAAGATATTTTGGAAGACATGTGAACACCTATTATGGTTTCATATTTGGCATGAATATGTTTGGAAGGCTATGGCTTCAAACCTTTGTATATACCAATTAGTATTTATACTTTTTGTAGGTCTCCAAGACTTGATAATTGTTGCTTACTATATTTTTTGGAAGAACTTTTATGCTCATAAACTCAAGCTCTTATGCTTTGTTTTTGGAGTTGTCTTTTTGAAAGCAAGCTTTTAATATATAAATATGGATGAATAGTACGACGGACCAAACTCATCTAGGGGAGATTCAACCCAATCTTGTGTCGACGGCGATCTCTTTATCATTTTCATGCTCTCTTGTTTATTCTATTTGTTTATGTAAGGTTAATACTTTTAATTTGTTCTAAGTCTATAGTTTGCTCTAATTTTTGTGTTGAGTAATAGAATTCTTCTCCAAGTGTAATAAAGGTCTTGATAGCTATAAAGACATGAAGGGACATGTCTTTATGTCCCTACTAGGATCCAACATAAAGGGACATGCCTTTATGTCCCTACACCCCCTATGGGGCTTGGTTGGTCAATGGGAGAGAAGGGCTTCAATTTAGCACAAGGGTCTGATGTTAAAGTGCGAGTAAAGGTGTATTACCCTCCCACGGGTCTCAAACTCTCACTAAACATAAAATAATATAAACTTAGCTTTTTCTTATGCTATCTTTTGGGCCTCCTTATAGCATGCAAATAAAGAGGGATATTATCAACAATTTGTACCTAGTGTCAATCATGCGTTAGTGTAGTGGGGAAGGAGTTTGGGTTTATATCCCCCTCTATGCAAGCGGCGATGGAATCTACTGTATGTAAATAGTGTACTTTCAGCCAAAGCCAAAGCAAAAAAAAAACATTTTGCACCTAGCTCATCATATTTTCCTTACAAAGATGAACCTTATGGGTTGGATCTAGTAAGAGATTGCGCGTAGGAAGGTTCAATACCATCAAATAATGGATTATTTCACACCAGTCTCCCTGAGCATAGGTGCATGAATGTTTAAAGATTTGGAAATATTCTCAATCTAGAAGTGAACTGGTGTTGAGATATCGAGCTCATCTAGTAAGGCGGTGGACACTGATGACCCGCCTGGGGGATAGGCTCCACACTTACACCACTGGCATGGTTGGTGAGATCATGGGTGATATGCAGCCAGTGGGATGACATGCTGTGTGACAGCCATTCTAGAGACTGGTATAGTTATAGTGCTAGCTCATTTAGTTGGGTTCACACTATAGAGAACCCTAGTATGTATTTGGTTGAGTACCTTTTCATATGGTGTGTGCTCTTATCTTTGTATATGGTGTGTTGAGTGTTGTGTGAAGAAGAAGAAGATTTTCAGCCTCTCACCTTGTGTGTTCTCTTTTTAGGGTTTTGTGAGTGTGTGTGTGCTTGCAAGAGCTCAAGCTCTCTTCTTCCCTGCATCTTTTCATGGTATCAGAGCCTGGTTCATGCTAAGAGCTGAGCTGCAACAAGCAAGAGAAGCACAGGAAGCAATACGAGGGTAAGAGCTTCAACTACTCTTCCCTATTTGTGTTGGTGATGACTACACCCTTGTCAGGAGCTCTACGGGAGACATTGACAAACGATCTCTGATTGAGGAGCTTTCTTCGCGGGAGTAAAGCTATAGGGCAACTACACTGTCCTATCGAACAACGTTTTTCGGGCCAAAAACGCGTTTCAGGTGCGTTACGACCTCCGTTTTTCAGAAAGCAGGCGATTTTGAGCACTGCGGGTAAGTCATCGATTCTCTGCAGAACTCTGTTTTAAGAACTGCAGGAAGACAGATTGGTTGTGCAGACATTGTGTGTGCTACAAGGAGGTCAACAGTTTCCATTGGGTGTATGTATGCACATTGAGGTCGCTGGTTGTGACATTTGAGTGTACTACAGTATCGCTGCAAAAAATATAGCAGTTTGTGCAGGACAAACCACAGTGCTGTTTCTGGTAAATTTGTGTATCTGGCAAGATGTCAAATGATGGCATAAACCAGATTGTTGCTGAGAAACTTGATAAGAACAACTTCCATGCTTGGAGGTTCAGGTTGACGAATTTCCTGATGGGAAAGGGTTATTTGGGACTACATAGAAGGTGAGCATGAAGAGGCACCGGAGATACCGAAGATCAATCCGACTGCCTGCAGATGTGAAAGAGTTCAAGGATTGGAACCAAGGAGCCAGAAAAGTTATGTATTGGCTCTCTCAGGATGCCAAGTCCCCCAAGGAGGTGTGGGACACCTTGGTAAAACTCTATGAAATGAATACCAAGGCACGAAAGTCTCTACGTGGTCTTGGGCCAAAATACAAGGCGTTCAAGATGTCTATTCAAACTCGGGAAAACATTCTCGAGTTTCAGTAGATGATGATGACAAGGTGGAAGTCTGTCTACGTGGTCTCGGGCCACAATACAAGGCGTTCAAGATGTCTATTCAGACTCGGGAAAACATTCCCAGTTTCACAAATTTGGTGTCTATGTTGATTATAGAAGAGAAGAGCTTGGGTGAAGACCAATAGTCTTCACAAAACAAAAACAATTCAGAGCAACAGGCCTTCTACACAAGTTCAGGAAGAGGACAAGGTAGAGGAGGCCGTGGACGCAGCCAAGGAGGTGGCCGAAGAGGTAATTAGAATTAGGCCAGCAGGAGTAACAACAACAGTCCCAGAATTCACAACAACAATAACACGTAGGTGGAAGAGGCCAATTCAGAGGCAGGGGGAGTCAAAGAGGTCGTGAAAATTGGCAAAGGTAGCATAATGATACACGTGGATGCTTTTATTGTGGTAAGCCTGGACATGTGTAGGCAGATTGTTATAAGAAGTAGGCTGACATGCAAAATGGAAAATTGCAGCAAAACAACTATGCATCCTCGAGCAAAAACAATGAGGATAATGAAAGGTTGTTTGTTATGCAGCATGTTGTTAATGCCATGTCTGAAAATGTTGAAGCAGCACATAAAGATGATGTATGGTATGTTGATTTAGGTGCTTCAAACCACATGACAAGTCATGGGGAGTGGTTCAAGAAGATGAAAAACCTTGAAAGACTAGGTTTTATGGAAACAAGGGATGACACTGCTCATCCAATTGCCCAGTTGGAGATGTGCCATTGTCTATAGGATGGCAAAGTGACATACCTTGAAGATGTACTTCATGTTCCGAACATAACAAAGAATCTGGTTTTAGTTGGCCAGATGATTGAGCAGGGTTTGCAGGTTCGGTTTAACCCTGATGGTTGTTATGTTGAAGACTTTAAAGACAAGCGCAGGTTGGTTGCAAAAGGCAACAAAGTGGACATAATGTTTACATGTTGGCACATATGCCAAGCTGATCTTTCCTGCTGAGAGTCTCTCCCTGACATGGTGATAATGCACCTCAATGTGCTTTGTGCGAGCATGAAAAACTGGGTTTCTCACAACTGCCAATGCGCTCTGACTGTCAGTGTAGATAGAGGTGGCAGACTCCTGTCCAACACCCAAGTCAGCCATAAGCCGTCTGAGCCACACACACTCAACCGTAGCTGTGAAAGCTACCCTCCTGTACTCAGCTTCACAACTAGAAGAGGCCACAATAGTAGGTTGCTTCTTGCTCAACCAAGATATGCATGAGCTACCGAGCATGAAACAAAAACCACTTGTGGACACTCTTGTGTCATAGCAACCAGCCCAATCTGAGTCCGAAAAAGCATGTAAATCTGGCGGCCATGATCCCCCCTTGGGATAAAACAACCCAAGATGTATGGTGCCACTCAAGTAGCGAAAGATGCGTTTAACTGCCTTCCAATGCTGAGACCCTGGGCTATGCATAAACCTGCTCACCTGTGAGACTGCAAACTGAATGTCCGGCCTCGTAATGCATACATAAATGAGGCAACCAACAGCTGTCTGATCAACCAACAGCTGTCTGATAGAGTGTGACATCAAAGTGATCTCCAGCATCATGAAGACTCAACTTCAAACCTGTCTCCATTGGAGTAGCAATAGGCTTGCAGTCTTCAAGGCCAAATCTCCGCAACAATGTCTCAATATACTTTGTCTGACACAAAGCAATACCTCCATCACACTGCTTAAATTGTATCCCCAAATAATGATGCAAATGTCCCAAATCTGATATCTCAAAAGAGGCATTCAAATTAGCCTTAAAATCAGCAATATGACTCTCATTTGGTCTTGTGAGAAGCATGTCATCGACATAGAGAGAGCAATGATTAGATGTACATCATCCACATGTTTAACATATAAAGTGCTTTCTGTTGGACTATTCTGAAAACCATGTGCAGTCAAATATGCATGTATCTTTTCATACCAAGCTCGTGGAGCTTGCTTTAAACCATACAAAGCCTTTTTCAACCTGCACACTTTGTTTTCCTGCCCCCTTTGAACAAAACCACGAGGCTGCGATATATACACCTCCTCATGCAAATCTCCATTAAAGAACGCAATCTTTATGTCCAACTGATGTACATTCCAACCATTATGAGTTGCCAATGCACACATGCTACGAATGGTAGTCATACGACAAGTGGGAGCAAAGGTCTCATCAAAATCAATGCCCTTCTCTTGAGCATAACCCTTTGCCACAAGTCTAGCCTTACAGCAATCAACACTGCCATCTGGCTTTCGTTTCAACTTAAAAACCCACTTACATCCAATGACCTTTTTACCAATAGGCAAATCACACAAAGACCATGTACCATTCTTCATTATAGCATCATATTCACTTTGCATTGTAGCCAACCAATTTTTTGATTTTTGTACCTCATCAAATGAAAGAGGTTCTTCCTCTTCACACATACTAGACACAGCCAAAGCATAACAATTTGATGCATAAGAGGCATGCTGAAAACCTGAACGAGTACGACTAGACATAGGTGCATCAATTTTACTATCACGCAAGGTTTGCACTAGCCATTTAGGCATACCTCTAGCCTGCTCATTTTCAGCCCTATCCTCATAAATTACATCCTGTAAATCTGCATCAGAAATAGGCAGATCTATGATGTCGTTTGAAATCTGCATAGGCTGAATATTTACCTTATTAGGACTTACATTTAGGACTTACATTTGAATTCCCACCTTTAAATAGAGGCAACAACGTATCAAATACATCCCATGAGCTCACACCTGTCTCTTTGGTACATAATAACAAAGGCTGCACAGCATCTTCCACAAAAACAACATCTCGACTAATCAAGATACGCTTTGATTGCGGATGATATAATCTGTAACCCTTTTCTCTCAGCACTGTAACCAACAAAAATGCATTTGACAGCCTTATCATCCAATTTTCTACGTTGTTGCACAGGCACTAAAGCATAAGCCAAGTAACCAAAGACACGCACGTGACTAATAAAAGGCTTCCTGCCATACCAAGCTTTGTATGGAGTAACAGACTGCAAGGCCTTAGTGGGACACCTGTTGAGTACATATGCAGCACACATGACAGCCTCAAGCCAAAACGCATGTGGCAAAGCTTGGCTCTTGACCATACATCATGCCATCTCCATAAGTGACCTGTTTTTCCTCTCAGTAACACTATTTTGCTGAGGGCTATACGGCACTGTACATTGGTGTTTTATCCCATGACTAGTCAGAAATGCATCAAACTCTTTAGACATGTACTCCCCCCCTCGATTAGAACGGAGGGTGCCCACAGTACAATTGGATACATTTTCAACCATAAGCAAAAACTGTTTGAAGCACAAAAACACTTCGGACTTTGCCTTAAGTGGATATACCCATGCATGCTTTGAGTAATCATCAATGAAAGTCACGAAGTACAAGTGTTTACCAAATGACGGAGTTTGCATAGACCCACAAACATCACTATGTACAAGTTGCAATTTGCGAGTTGCCCGCACAGAACCATCCTTTAGAAATGTAGAACGCTGCATTTTATCCAAAATACAGCCTTCACAAACATGTTTCAATGGTGCCTCAAGAGGGGGCAATGAAGCAACCATATCAAATTTCTGCGAACACAGCAAAATAGCAAAGTTCAGATGACCAAAACGAGCATGCTATAGTTTTGCATCTGAAACTGCCTTTTCATTAGAAATTGCATTTGCTGAATCTTCCACACACTTGTCATAAGAATTGAGCCTATATAGCCCACGAAACAAGGTGCCAGATGCAATAATCGTATCACCAAAAGTCAAATCATGAACAGTACATCTGTCATCCACAAATTTGACTACAAGTCCAAGTCTAGCAAGCGCGCAGAGACAGACAATAGATTCTTCTTTATCCCTGGCACATACAAAGCATCTGAAAGTGTGAAAGTGCTGCCATTTGCAGCAATAAGCATAATTTTACCAACGCCCTTCATTGGATAAGAAGCATTATTGGCACATGTGACAGTATTCCCATTAGAGACAGCCTCAAGTAAACATATCACGATGCGAGGTAATGTACTTTGTAGCACCACTATCAAAATACCATACATCAGAGTCAACAGAAACTACCAAATATGCATCATGTACAAATGGGTCATACTGGCAATACATGCTAAAACGCGTCCTGCACAACATTTGTAGAATCTGCATTTGTAGAAGCATCTGCTATTGTGGCTGCATTTGACTCTTTCTTCTTTGCCTCTTTAGCCTTTAGCTTAGGGCAATTCTTAATGACATGATCAGTTGCCTTACAATAGTTGCACATGATTTTTTTCTTGCCTTTATCAAGAGCCTTCTCAGACCTATTGTTGTTACCTGTGGAAGGAGAAGAAGTTGCAGACCTATTAAATAGGAGAAGAAATAATGGAAGGGGCTGCCTTACCACTTCTTCTCTACTGGGCAGCAACCAATGCTTGATCAACTGCACGCTGCCTAGCCCTGTTTTGCCTGGACTGCGCTTCTTGCAAGAGCTTGTTGACTAAAGTATCATACTTGACAACATCAAGTCTGTAACAAGTCTCCACGTGGAAGCAAAAGTCTGATATAACTCAAGTAAAGCATCAAGATTAGTCTGTAACAAGTCTCCACGTGGAAGCAAAAGTCTGATATGACTCAGGTAAAGCATCAAGATTAGTCTGCACA
Source organism: Cibotium barometz (assembly GCF_041138505.1). Taxonomy (NCBI): domain Eukaryota; kingdom Viridiplantae; phylum Streptophyta; class Polypodiopsida; order Cyatheales; family Cibotiaceae; genus Cibotium; species Cibotium barometz. Next base: position 25,606,128 of record NC_141096.1, on the reverse strand, counting down.
AGAGAATGATCAAGAATAATCTCACGTGCAGAAATCAAATGTTCCTTGAGATCTTTAATCTCAGCAAGAAAAACATTCATGTCATCATCTTCTTGCATAATCATCGATTCTATCTCTTTACGTAGGTAGGAGATTTTTGCCTCGTTTACAACCTGCATACAAACCAGCTAGAATATCCCAAGCCTGTTTTGCTCTTTTAGCTAAACGAATATGTGGAGTGATGTTACGTTTGACAGAAAGTGCAATCAAGGCATGAGCCTGCGCATCTTTACCATCCCAACGAGCTTGTTCAGTAGTGGGTAAAACAGTAGCAACAGTAGAGCTGCTAGAACCTGCAACATCCTCAACAGATCCTGCATCCACAGAACTTGGACGTACATCCATACCGTGCACAATGTTCCACACTCCTTTTGTAACCAAAACATGCTACATCATGTATGCCCAAAGTGGGTAGTTGCTGTCTCCATCCAATTTGTCATCATCAGCACAGCAGGCAGCAGAGCAGACAACATGCAAAATACATCATTGCTGTTATCAGCCATGGCCACTAACTGAAACTGATGCAAAAGCTACCTGTAATGAAGCAAAGATTGAACAAAAAACAACTCGTGCTATGTAGCACGGTCCACAATAGAATACTAAGGCCTGTTTTGCAAAAAACTGCACTGTCAAAATTTTTACACAAAATGACGAAAACACCTGCACAGAACTTGTAATGTAAAAACGGAGCCCGAAACTACCTTAGATGCAATTTCTGAGAACACAAAGCCCTATGGGCTTATCTGCAGAGTATAGAGACTTGCAAGCGCTTATCGGAGAACATGAGTCGGAGGGTGCTAGTGGCGTAGTCCTGGGAGCCGATGCCTGCTCTGATAACAATTATTGGAATTAGAGTTATAGGAAAACACACAAAGCTTGGAGAAGAAGAAGCAAGAATGCACACAACGCACAGTGTATTAGATTGTGTCAATGTACAAAGATAAGTTAGCCCTAGAATGATGGGCGTATTTACAAACCTCCTAAGGAGGGAAAAAGTGCCCTGGTGGTCCTAAGTGTGTTCACACACATCACTGCTTATATATATGGCAAAAGACTAAAGGAATTGTGACAGGGCTGCCAAAGTTTAAAGTTGAAGGTATGCAGAAAATATGTGAAGCATGCCAATTTGGAAAGCAAACAAAGCATGTATTTCCACGTGACAGAAATGTGAGCAGAAATGCACTAGATGTTGTGCATTCAGATGTATGGGGTCCTACGAAGACCATGTCTATGGGAGGCTACAGGTACTATGTGACATTTATTGATGACCACACAAGGAAAGTGTGGGTATACTTCATGAAGGAGAAGGGTGAGGTGTTCACTCATTTTCAGAATTTGAGAGTTATGGTTGAAAAGCAAAGAGGGAAATATGTAAAGTGCCTAAGGTCAGATGGAGGGGGAGAGTACTTCTCCAATGAGTTCTTTGAATTTTTGAAGAAGAATGGTATTCAGAGACAGTTTACATGCAGATACACTCCGCAGCAAAATGGAGTTGCTGAGCGAAAAAATAAGCACATTGCTAAGATTGCACGAGCATTGATGGGAGAGAAGAATATGCCACATAGCTATTGGACTGAGGCTGTTTCTACGGCAGTTTACATCATGAACAAGACTCCAACTGCAGCCATACATGATGTAACTCCAGAGGAGAGGTTTATTGGCAGAAAACCTGATTTGTTTCATCTAAAAGTCTTTGGATGCATTGCATATGTGCATGTGCCAGATGAGCTGAGAACTAAGCTGGATCCAAAAGCTGAAAATGTGTGTTTATTGGGTATTCCCTTGAGCAAAAGGGATACAAGTGTTATAACCCTGCTACACATGAGTTGAGGGTAAGCAGGGATGTTGTGTTTGATGAGATGAGCAGCTGGTATGCTGCTGAAAAAGAAGCTATTGTGGGGGCTGATGTGAGTTGAAATGTGGTTGCACAGAATACAAGTCAGTAATCATAGTCTTTGAGTGGACCAGGAGAGTACTCATCTAGTGGTTCAGTTTTTGATAGACCATGGAGTGGCAAGCTGCGTCGTAATATACCAGTCTTGCAAATGTGATTAGTACATCACATAAAGGCAAAGAGAAAGTGGTTGAGCCCCTTAGTATGCCTGACATTTCTGCAGGGCGTTCTCATGTTAATGGAGAGTCTAGTGGCTCAGAGATGAGCCTTGATGAGGAGCTTGGGATACCAGCTATAAGAACACCTGGTGTAAAGAAGGCTATGGAAGCCATGAATGCAAAGCTGCAAAGATCTGGGAGAGTGAAGAATCCTATGCAGAGGTTTACCTATGATGGTTATGTGGCACATCACTATGCATACATGGCAAAAGTTGTTCAGGTTGTAGAGCCCACATGCATTGATGAGGCTGTTGGAAATGTGTGTTGGGAGAAAGCTATGGATGAGGAGATGGATGCACTATATGGAAATGAGACTTGGGATTTAGTGCAATTGCTTGAAGGCAAGAAAGCCATTGGATGCAAGTGGGTGTACAAAGTAAAACATAACAGTGATAGAAGCATAAGCAGGTACAAGGCTAGATTGGTAGCCAAAGGATATGCGCAGACATATGGAATTGATTATGAGGAAACTTTCAGCCGAGTTGCCAAGATGGCAACAGTGAGAGTTGTGATAGCAGTGGCTGTGTCAAAGCAATGGTCTTTACATCAAATGGATGTAAAGAATGCATTCTTGCATGGGGATTTACAGGAAGAGGTGTATATGTTGCAGCCACCTGGTTATGAGGATGTGAGTCACCCCGAGCATGTTTTGCAAGTTGAAGAAAGCCTTGTATGGCTTAAAACAAGCACCAAGAGCATGGTCTGACAAGATTTCTGAATATCTTGTCACTATTGGCTTTCATGTAGCCAATGTAGATTTCTCGCTGTATGTGAGACACAGTGATAGAGGGGTTGTGCTTGTTGTCTCATCTATGTAGATGACTCGATCATTACGGGGGACCATGATGCAAAGATCTTTGATGTAAAGATCTTGCTTAGACAGAAGTTTGAGATGAAGGATCTGGGGGAGCTCAGATATTTCTTGGGCATTGAGGTGATTAGGTCACCACATGGTATTGGATTATTGCAGAGACAGTACGGCTTGGACATGTTGTGCAAGTATGGTATGATAGGCTGTAAGCCTATCTCAGTGCCATTGGATCAGAATGGCAAGTTGAGTGCAGATTCGGGAGAGATTTTGGAGGATCCTACTATGTATAGGCGCATAGTAGGAAGCTTGATCTACATGATGATCACTAGGCCAGATTTGAGCTATGCTGTTGGGTTGGTGAGTCAGTTTATGCAGGTTCCTCGGAAGCCACATTTAGATGCATTGAGACGCATACTGAGGTATGTGAGGTCTACTTTGCATTGTGGACTATTTTATGAAACTGGGACAGAGATATGTGTACATGGGTATGTACATAAATGCTGATTGGGCTGGTAGTATCTCAGATAGAAGATCTACTAGTGGCTTCATGTTTTCTTTGGGGAGTGCTGTTGTGACTTGGAGCAGCAAGAAGCAGCCTACGGTTGCTCTATCCAGTACTACAGAGGCCGAGTACAGAGGTGCTGCTATGGCAGCATGTGAGGTAGCTTGGTTGACTTGCAGATTTGGGTCTATGAGTGGATAGACAAGTTGTCATTTTTTGTGACAACATTAGCAGTATATAGTTGGCCAGGAACCCAGTTTTTCATGCTCGCACGAAGCATATAGAGGTCCACTACCATTTTGTTAGAGAGAAGGTTTTGGCAGGAGACGTTGACCTTGTTTAGGTTAGCACACAGGATCAGGTCACTGACATCTTCACCAAAGCATTGGGTACAGAGAAGCTCCGCAGATTCAGGGCTTCGCTTGGTGTACATGAGATGGAGTTGAGCTCGAGGGGGAGTGTTGAGATATCGAGCTCATCTAGTGATGAGGCGGTGGACACTGATGACCCGCCTAGGGGATAGGCCCCACACTTACACCACTGGCATGGTTGGTGAGATCATGGGTGATATGCGGCGAGTGGGATGATAGGCTGTGTGTGTGACAGCCATTCTAGAGACTGGCATAGTTATAACGCTAGCTCATTTAGTTGGGTTCACACTATAGAGAACCTATGTATTTGGTTGAGTACCTTTTCATATGGTGTGTACTCTTATCTTTGTATATGGTGTGTTGAGTGTTGTGTGAAGAAGAAGATTTTCAGTCTCTAACCTTGCGTGCTCTTTTTAGGGTTTTGTGAGTGTGTGTGTGCTTGCAAGAGCTCAAACTCTCTTCTCCCCTACATCTTTTCAACGGGCATGGCTGAGAAGAGTATGACTGTACCTCTAGAAAGATTCTCAATCTAGAAGTGAACACGCATGGCTAAGAAGAGTACGGTCGTACCTCCATGAAGAAATGGTCATTCACTTCTTAGAAAAACAACTCGAGAGTGAGTTGCACATGGATTTTTCCCCTGCTGATGATTTTTTGTGCTTTTCTTTTTATGCATAGATTAAGCTAGTCATAAGGTACCTAATGATGCAAGGAATGCATGGTTTAGCCTAATATCCTAGGATTAATGGTGAAATTAATCTAATATGAAGTTTCCTATCTACTTAAAGAAAAAACCAAAAATCAATGGAACCAATGGTGGCAAAATTAGAACACCTACTTGTTGCTTCCGCTGCATTTGATGTAGCCTCAAAGCTCCTATTAATCCCTAAGCTCCATTGCAAACTCATAGATCAAAGAAAAAAAAAGAATAAAAATCAAACAAGCAAACACATACCAAGCTCATACAACCGATGGATTTGCATTCCATTCGGGCAAGATAGGTCTCTAGCTTGGGGAAGAGATTGTGGAGGACCCTAAGTTAAGTGATATCCCTAGCAAGCGACACCAAAGATGTTTACCAAGATGAAAATTCACCTTGCATGAGAGGAGAAGGAGAGGAGAGAATATGCAAGGGTCAATTTGGGAGCATGCACTCAGCCAACCCTATGAGGGTTAACTCCTTGATGTGAAGCCGCTAAGGGCTCTAGCACCACTTGTGTCACCCAAGTAGAGCTTTCATGTGCTAGGTTGAGAGCAAGGAGAGCAGAAGTTATGGAAAGCTCAACCTCTACCTCAATGCCTTCTTGTGTGTAAGGAGGTGAGAGAGAGAGATAGAGAAGAAGAAAAGGAAGAGAAGATACACAACATCACCTACAAGCACACACACACAATCAAGCAAGACAGCATGCATAAACACACAATCTCACAACCATCACCACACAAGAGGGCAAGACAGAAGAAGAAGATTCAAATGTGATAATGATCCTTTCATATTTCTTCAAGTTATTTATATACAAGAGCTCACTTTTTACAATGACTGGCTGACAATTTGTTACTTGGGGGACCAAAACTAGTTATCTAGCTCTATGTACACCTAGGCTTTCTAGCTCACTTATATACAAGAGCTCACTTTTTACAATGACTGGGCTGACAATTTGTTACTTGGGGGCCCAAAACTAGTTATCTAGCTCTATGTACACCTAGGCTTTCTAGCTCATGGCTGGCATCACACATGTCGTAAGCTCAATCATCCCATATCTTTTTACATGAAGCGCTTAGCACACGATTTTACATAAAAACGTGTTTCATGAAGTGCGACCAATATTTTGATCCAAAATAGTAGGAGCAATGTTAACCATTATGGTTAATAGAGAGAGTGAGATTGGGAGAGTGAGCCATCTTACGTAATAGAATAACTATGGTGAATGGCACACTGCAAAGTGGATAAGGAGGGTAAGCAACCAAAAGAAGGCATCACCTTAGAGCATGGTTTGATGTGGGTTGCTGGTTTCCAATAACGATTATGCACTCATTCTAGCTTACGTAGGGGTGGGGAGTAATAGGTATTGTTGGTTGAATGCACTCATTTTGGGACACCACTATAAATAATGGGTCCAATAATGATTTTGAAATTCCAATAATGAAATGTGTACAAGCGCCCAAACATTATTTGTCACCCATTAGAAAAGGAAAAAGTCAAACTATGTTGAGCGTGCGAATAACCCTAGGTCTTGTGTATATTTGATGCCAATAAAGAAGATTGGAAAAAAGGGAGGGAATGCATTGACCAAAGAAGAGGTGGTAAGTGAAAGGCTCTAGGATTACGATTATTGGATCATATCTGGGCAACATTTCATTTATGCTGCCAAGGCCATGTTAAGGACTCAATTGCCTAAAAAAATGCTTTATTTGAGGGATATTTACGTAGTTCGGAAGGCTTAGATTGTTGTCGATGCACCCCCAAAAGTCTATGTAGCGATCTCAAGGATGGAAAATTTGGAGGCCCAAGCAGTGTTAAAACAAAAAGCTTATAGTGATATACTCAAGCACTTGAGGGCACAATGGGATTTTCATCACACAAACCCTCAAGGCCGGTACTTGGACTTGTAAAGGGGCATGCATCTCACTCAGATTGGGATGTAAGTAATTATTTCTTATGTTTTCTAGCTTATTTGAATTTTTTAGATAAGTTAAAATTCGGATAGTCTTATTGCTTCTTTTGTTTAATCATTTATATTTTATAGAAATTCATTGTTGCAGGTGCAAAAACATCAATGGTTGCCTACTTTGTATAGAAGCAATCACACATGGTTGCTTGTTCAGATGAGATCTTTACTACTTCGTTAGAAATTATAGAAGGTGTTGAAAAAGGATCAGTTGAAGAAAGAAATCCCAACCATTCTCAATTTATATGCTTGCGTGGGCTGGAAGACGAGGAGGATAGAGGAGGAGGATGTGCTTCAATTGGCCATAGGGCCATTCTTCAATACACAATGTGCTTGAAAGATTGGATGACCTAAGTCAATTCTACCATCCATGATGTTCTTTAGAATGGCCCTAGGGACATTCTTTCAAGCACATTGTGCATGGTGGAATCCTTAGGGCCATTCCTGTACACATTTTGCTTGCAAGAATGGCCCTAGGGCCATTCTACCATGCACAATATGCTTGAGAGAATGGATCTAGGCCATTCTACCATCCATGATGTTCTCTAGAATGGCCATAGAGACATTCTTTCAAGGAATTATTCCTGATGGAATGGTGTTAGGGCCAATCTTGATGTATTTTACATGCATGTGTAGAGAGAATGGCCCTAGGGCCATTTTACTCCACAATGTGCTTTAGAATGGCCATTGGGCCATTCTACCATGCACAATGGGCTTGAAAGATTGGACCTAGGTCCATTCTACCATCCATGATGTTCTTTAGAATGGCCCTAGGGCCATTCTTTCAAGCACATTGTGCATGGTGGAATGGCCTTAGTGTCATTCTAATGCACATTGTGCTATTCTCCACTCCCTTATGTCAACTCCCTAGGGCTAATCGCTACATATGCATGTAAAATACATCAAGATGGTCCATGGAAGAATGGCCCTAGGGCCAATCTCTACACATGCATGCATGATACAATGTGCTTGAAAGACTATACCTAGGTCCATTCTACCACCCCCATGATGGTGAATTTTAGGATGGCCATAGGGCCAATATCTACATGTGTATGCATAAAATATTAAGATTGTGCATGGTAGAATGCCCCTTGGGCCATTCTTGAAGCCACAATGTGCCATTCTACCTATACAATGTGCTTGAGAATGGCCCTAGGGCAATTCTCCATTTGTATCAATTGTTGGTAAATTTTAGAATGGTCCTTGGGCCAATCTCTACATGTGCTTACAAAAATATTCGAATATTAAGATTTGCAAGAATGATCGTGGCTTCATTCTCCACTCCCATTGTGTCAACTACTGGTAAATTTTAGAATGGTCCTTGGGCTAATCTCTAGATGTGCATGCCAATCCCTAGGGCCATTCTCTAGATGTGCATGCCTATCCCTAGGGCCATTCTCTACTCCCTTATGTCAACTGATGGTGAATTATAGAATGGCCATTCTACCTGCACATTGTGCTTTAAGAGAATGGCCCTAGGGCCATTCTACCATCCATGATGTGATTTAGAATGGCCCTAGATCCATTGTACCTACACAATGTGCTAGAGAGAATGACCCTATGTCCATTATCCACCATGGACAATCTTGATGTATTTTGCATGCATATGTAGAGATGGGCTCTAGCTAGTTGACATAAAGGAGTGTAGAATAGCTCTAGGGCCATTCTTTCAAGCACGTTGTGTAGGATGATGGTCATAGGGCCTTTCTAGAGCACATTGTGTTTGTAAGATATGCCCTAGGGCCATTCTACCATCCATGATGTGCTTTAGAATGGCCCTAGGGCCATTCTTTTAAGCACATTGTGCATGGTAGAATGGCCTTAGGGGTATTATAAAGCATATTGTACTTGCAAGAATGTTCCTAGGGCCATTCTCAACTCCGTTGTGTCAATTATTGGTAAATTTTAGAATGGTCTTTGGGCCAATCTCTAGATGTGCATGCTAATCCCTAGGGCCATTCTCTACTCCCTTATATCAACTATTGGTGAATTTTAGAATGGTCCAAGGGTCAATTTATACATGTGCATGCATTAAACATCTAGAATGTGCATGGTAAAATGGCCCTAAGGCCATTCTTGCAAGCACAATGTGTTTTTAAATGGCCCTAGGGCCATTCCATCTACACAATATGCTTGAAAAAATGGCCCTAAGGCCATTCTAACATCCATGATGTGCTTTAAAATGGCCCTAGTGCCATTCCAAATCATATTGTGGGTGTGGTAGAATGGCTCTAGGGCCATTCTCTACCTTCTTGAACCAACAACTCGTCATTAATTTCAAAATGGCATGCATAAAATTTTGAAGCACACTATGTATGATTTTAAAAGCATGTTATGGAAGGTTTTCGTTTCGATGTAGGTATGATTGTTTTTTATATGATTGACATTTTTATATTTTAACTCGTTTTAGGTACACGGATGGCTCCTAAGAGGAAAATTTCTTTTCCATCAAATGTTGACATGGCCAGTGGTGAGCCAAAGAAGTGGTACATGGACTTCTACAATCTACATGGTCAAAAAATACACAAGATGCATCTTTTCCTTCAGTCCCCATAGACAACAATGAGTCTTTTGAGGATAAAGGGCGAATAATGGCTGTTGTTGCTATGTCAATTGTTGACTTGCATCCGAAAATTAAATGTATTGATATTGAGATACCGGGTGCATTATCTTATCAACTTACTCCTCCAGCATATGTCAAGGATTACATGGTAGCAGACCAAGAGGACACTATGTTCTCTAGAGAATGGAAGCTAGATGTTAATAGTACCTCTGATATCACTGCTGACAAGCTATAAGATATTCTTATACAAGTCTTAGGAAAGAAAGTGCCAAAGCCGTGTGAAGCTGTATTAAGTTCAAAGAAGGCAAGATCTTCTCCACAAATAGAGGAAAACATTTTTGATGTGGATGAAGTAATGCCTGCTACATTGAGAGCTGGAGGTTCTCAATAGGTACCTTCATATTTGAACATTATGAATTCTAAGAATTTAGCAAGGAAGACTAAAAAGGTACATGATTAAGCTCTGGGGGTATGGATAAGTATGTAAAATACTTTTCACTTGGTTTTTACATAGAGTTTGAAATTCCAATAATGAAATGTGTACAAGCACGCGAACATTATTTATGTTGCCCCCCATTAGAAAAGGATAAATTCAAACTATGTGTGGAGTGGTATGTTGAGCGTGCGAATAACCCTAGGTTTTGTGCATATTCGATGCCAATAAAGAAGATTAGAAAAAGGGAGGGAATACATTGACCAAAGAAGAGGTGGTATAAGTGAAAAGCTCCAGGATTATGATTATTGAATCATAGATGGGCAACATTTCATCTATGCTACAGGTCATGTTAAGGACTCAATTGCTTGAAAAAATGCTTTATTTGAGGGATATTTATGCAGTTTGGAAGGCCCAGATTGTCGTCAATACACCCCCAAAAGTTTGTGTGGCTATCTCAAGGATGGAAAATTTGGAGGCCCAAGCAGTGTTTAAACAACAAGCCTATAGTGATATACTCAAGCACTTGAGAGTAGAACGGGATTTTCATCACAAACCCTTAAGGCCGGTACTTGTACTTGTAAAGGGGCATGCATCTCACTCAGATTGGGATGTAAGTAATTATGTCTCATGTTTTCTAGCTTATTTAACTTTTTTAGATAAGTTAGAATTCAGACAGTCTTATTGCTTACTTTTGTTCATTTATATTTTGTAGAAATTCATTGTTGCAGGTGCAAAAACATTGATGGGTGCCTACTTTGCACAGAAGCAGTCACACATGGTTGCTTATTCAAACGAGATCTTTACTACCTAGCTAGAAATTATAGAAGGTGTTGAAAAAGGATCAATTGAAGGAAGAAAGCCCAACCCTTCTTAATTTATAAGCTTGTGTGGGCTGGAAGATGGTGATCTCTTTCTATTTTCAAGCTCTCTTGTTTATCTTATTTATTTATGTAAGGTTAATGCTTTTGATTTGTTCCAAGTCTATAGTTTTCTCTTTTGTTTATCTTATTTGTTTATGTAAGGTTAATGCTTTTAATTTGTTCCAAGTCTATAGTTTGCTCTAATTTTTGCGTTAAGTAATAAAATTCTTCTCCAAGTGTTATAAAGGCCCTGATAGCTATAAAAACATGAAGGGACATGTCTTTATGTCCCTACACCCCCTACTGGGCTTGGTAGGTAAATGGGAGAGAAGGGCTTAAATTTAGCACTCAAAGGGTCTGATGTTAAAGTGCGAGCAAAAGTGTATTACCCTCTCAAGCGTCTCAAACTCTCATTAAACATAAAATAATATAAACTTAGCTTTTTCTTTGCTATCTTTTGGGCCTCCTTATAGCATGCAAATAAAGAGGGATATCATCAACAATTTGTACCTACTATCAATCATGCGTTAGTGTAGTGGTAAGGAAGGAGTTTGGGTTTAAATCTCCCCCTATGCAAGTGATGGAATCTACTGTATATGAGTAGTGTACTTTTAAATTTTCAGCCAAAGCTAAAGCAAAAAAAAAAACATTTTACACCTAGCTCATCATATTTTCCTTATTACAAAGATGAACTTTATGGGTCATATCTAGCAAGAGATTGTGCATAGGAGGGTTTAATATCATCAAATAATGGATTATTTTGTACTAGTCTCCCTCAGCATAGGTTCATGAATGTTTAAAGATTTGGACAAATTCTCAATCTAGAAGTGAACGGGCATGGCTAAGAATAATACAACTGTACTTCTAGAAAGATTCTCAATCTAGAAGTGAACATGCATGGCTAAGAAGAGTACGATCGTACCTCTGTGAAGAAATGGGCGTTCACTTCTTAGAAAAACAACCCGAGTGAGTTGCACTTGGTTTTTCCCTGATTTTACCCCTTGTTTGATGATTTTTTATGGTTTTCTTTTTATGCATAGATTAAGGTAGTCCTAAGCTACCTAATGATGTAAGGAATGCATAGTTTAACCTAATATCCTAGGATTAATGGTGTAATTAATTTAATATGCAATTTCCTATCTACTTGAAGAAAAAGCTAGAAATCAATGGAACCAATGGAAAAATTAGAACACCTTCTTGTTGCCTCCATATTTGATGTAGCCTCAAAGCTCCTATTGCTCCCTAAGCTCCATTTTGCTCCCTAAGCTCCTATTGCTCCCTAAGCTCCATTGCAAACTCCATAGATCAAAGAAAAACAAAAAGAACAAAAAGAAAACAAGAAAACTCATACGAGGCTCATACAACTGGTGGATTTGAATTCCATCTGGGCAAGATAGGTCTCTAGCTTGGAAAGAGATTGTGGAGGATCCTAAGTTAAGTGCTATCCCTTGTAGAGCTGCACCAAAGATGTTTACCAAAATGAACATTCACCTTGCATAAGGGTAGAAGGAGAGGAGAGAAGATTCAAGGGTCATTACAAGAGTGTGTACTTACCCAACTCTATGAGGGTTAACTTCTCGATGTGAAGGCACTAAGGGCTCACTTGAGCACCACTTGTGTGTCACCACCCAAGTGGAGCGTCCATGTGCTAGGTTGAGAGCAAGGAGAGAAGAAGCTATGGAAAGCTCAACCTCTACCTCAATGCCTTCTTATGTGCAAGGAGGGTGAGAGAGAGAGATAGAGAAGAAGGAAGGGAGAGAAGATACACAACATCACCTACAAGAGCACACATAATCAAGCAAGAAAGCATGCATAAACACACAATCTCACAAACATCACCACAAAGAGGACAAGAGAGAAGAAGAAGATTCAAATGTGATAATGAGATTGTATCCTTTCATATTTCTTCAAGTCACTTATATACAAGAGCTCACTTTTTACAGTGGTGGCTGGCTGATAATTTGTTACTTGTTGGGGGCCCAAAACTAGTTATCTAGCTCTATGTACACCTAGGCTTTCTAGCTCATGGCCAGCATTATACGTTGTAAGCTTGGTCATCCCATATCTTTTTACATGAAGCACTTAGCACGATTTTACATAAAAACATGTTTCATGAAGTGCGACCAATCTTTTGATCCAAAAATAGTAGGAGTAATGTTAACCATTGTGGTTGACAGAGAGAGTGAGATTGAGAGAGTGAGCCATCTTGTGTAATAGAGTAACTATGGTGAATGGCACACTGGAAAGTGAATGAAGAGGGTAAGAAACCAAAAGAAAGCATCACCTTAGAGCACGGTTTGATGTGGGTAGCTAGTTTCCAATAACAATTGTGCACTCATTCTAGATTATGTGGGGGAGGGGAGTAATAGGTATTGTTGGTTGAATGCTCTCATTTTGGTACACCTCTGTAAATAGTGGGTCCTTGTGATGGCTTGTTTACAAATGGCAGACATTTTTGTTTATAAATGACTGATATAAACATTTTGGGAAGTTGGCATCCAAAGCACCTCAGTCTAGCATATGGTATGTCTACAAGGACTTTCTCCCTTGTATAGTCACTCTACATCTCTTCTACAACATGGAAGTAGGCCAATAACTCACTCTTGGGTGGGTGGGGGTGATGCCACCTCTCATGCTCTTAGACCCATGTGTTAATGGGCACCTTAAAATGATGTTTGAAAATCCCTTTTCTCATAGGAACTACGATTCTTGCTGACATGTCATTCAAATGGTGGGCATACCAACAACAATTAACTTGGGAGTGGTATAAAATCTTGAAGTGGCTCCTGCATGGCATGTGGAGGATTTAGTGGCAAGGTGGGGATGTAATCCATGATGTCATCTTCTATTCTAAGCTGCATAACATATCTCTTTAGCAAAGTTTCCAGTTTCCAAGGTCTTTTATTTAGAAGCTATGCTCTGAATAACAAGAAATCCGTCCCAAATGGATGTGTTAAATAAAAGTTATAGGAGCTGATTAACCGAGATCCACGTGTGCATGTAGTTCCAAAATACATCAAAGAAATGCACAATTTGATGTAGCTTCTTATTGTGGCCTTCCAAAGTAGATGGAGTGGGGGGTTGAGATTGTGGCTTAAGAGGGTGAATTCTCATCTTCACAGGGTAAGGATAGCCAGAAGGAATTCTTTGCCAAAATGTTCTTGATTTGCAGTGGTGCTTGAAAAGCCCAACCAATGACCATTGGTGGTGGCGGTGGTGCAATTCTTGTATATAGTGCTTGGTTTTACAATGCATGTGTGCTTGCCTCAAGGATTCACTATAAAAATTTGATGGGGTGAGGTGGGTTTATAATCATCTTGTTCTTTATTTTTACCTTTTCCAAAGTAGGCAAGAGCATTTTTAAGATTGGCAGGGGTTTCTTCCATGAGCCAGTTGTAATGTATGAATTTTTCATCTTCTACTTACATCATTATTAAAGTGAAGGAGGGTATAGAGCATAAAGGCATACATTGCTTTGATGGGGTAATGCTTTGACTAGGTTGCTGACTCCTTAATCAAGGGTTGGACTTAATGTGTGAGGGATTGTAGGTGTACGTTATTGTCGAGGCATACATTGCTTTGATGGGGTAATGCTTTGACTAGGTTGCTGACTCCTTAATCAAGGGTTGGACTTAATGTGTGAGGGATTGTAGGTGTACCTTATTGTCGAGGCACACTTTTTGATGTTATCCTCATCCCAACTATATGAGTAATGATTGTAGAACCCATTCGTCTTGAAATCTGTTCTTTGTTGGTTAAATGAGACACTCTCCATGGAGAACAAGATATTAAGGAATCCATCAAATGCTAGGTAAGACAAATTAAACAAGTGAATTTTAAAAATTTCATGAGTTTGTATATCTCCCTTTAATAGGGCAAAGCATAAAATCTAGAACTATGGGATGGGATATCTCTTACTAGTCCTAGAGTTTTTGCAAAGTGTTTCATGTACGCATGCATCATATTGGTCATTTCAAAGGAATTATTTAAGATTGTGATGAAAATGGATTCCTAGTGCTCATGGCAACTCCTAAGCTTTATCTTCACTCCTTCAGTAGGGTCCATTTTTTATTTTCCCCTTCTGCATGGTTGTGGACTATGTGGTTATTGAAAGTGCTAGAGAGTAGTATAAGCCTTGTACTTTATGATAAGTAAATTGTGAATTTTGGTCACTAGCATGCATGCCAATCCATTGTTCCACCCATATAGAATGAGCATGTAGTTCTTTGAAGGCACACTACTCCATGGTTGTGAGATAGGTTGATTCGCTAAGTACTTTAAAGTGCAGAGCACACTTTGACCATATTTGCTTGTATGGCCTTGAGATTTGTTGCTTGCTTTGGAAAATGCATACCTTTTGGCACAACTCTTCCTTTGCTTCTAGATTTTGTTTAACTTTCTCTTGAGCCAAGGAAAATGTGCTTGGTGTTTAGACGCACGAACCAATAATTTTTTCCTCATGGGGTAGCATGAATGTATATATCTATTATTGTTGGTTGTCAAATGTTGTGATTCCCTAGGGTGTGAATTTGTGTCCCCATGGCATGTGAGGCTACATAGGTGTGATATTGCATGCCTAGAAAGTCAAAGTTTAGGGGGTTGAAGATCCTAATGGACCACCTATTCCATGATGAAGATTAAGTGTTGGATGCCCATAATTGTGGATATAGTATGAAGGGTTGCAATCACTCTTTCTATCATGGAAAGCCACATTTGTGTGCACTTGAAGAGATTAATGGAGCAACTACTCTAGTTGTGCCCAAGAAATTAGACCCATTGGTGGGGATTTCAATGTTATGAAGATTTTACATGAGGGCAATGGGAGGGGAAACCCTATCAATAGAGGTTTGAGGAAATGCTGGTCACACTGGTTGGGGTATGATAGCTTTAAGGATGGGGGTTGTGATTAAGGAACTAGCAATGCCAAGCAATGTTACTAGAGTGGATCATGGTACCACCACAACGGTAAGCACACCATGCAACTTGTGAATGGGCAATGGTGATTAGCAGCTTGGGGGCTGATGTAGCTATTTTTTGTGTTGTAGCTATTTTTTGTGCTAAAATATTTAGTAGAGGCTTGGGGGTTAATGTAGCTATTTTTTGTGTTAAAATATTTAGTAGAGGCTTGGGGGATGGAGTAGCTATTTGTTGTGTTAAAATATAATTTAAGTATAATGTTAATAACTAGTAGTTATTTGTTGTGTCAAAATATCAAGCATAATGCTAATAAATAGTAGGGCTAGTAGCTTAGCCATAGCTAGACATGTGGTTTAGTTGATAGCATGTGGTGCGTGGTTTGTATCTTTTGTTCATTTTGTTTTGGAGTATGTGTTCAAGAAATAGTAAGTGTGTGCTTCTTCTCCATCTCTTGTCATCTTGATAATTTGTGAGCTATTCCAATTAAAATTTAAACATGGTATTGAAGCACCAAGGAGCTTGAAGACATTTCACCTTGAATTTTATCCCATCCTCATTTCATTGGGAGCACTCACTAACGGAAAGAGGATCAGCATTGTAAGAGCTCATTATGGGGACTATTGATTCCCATATTAGAGTAGCCATTTCACTCTATTTGGGATAAGTTTTAGAGCAACTCAAGTACATGCAAAATAGAGCAAAATAAGTATAGAAATAAAGATACTTGAAGTATGGCATTGGTGCTTGAAGAGGTAGCATTCGGGCTACTTGTTGATCAAAATAGAAGGCCATTAGTAAGTATTTGAATTCAAACCCTAGTAAAGCATTGTGAAGAGCATTGTAAAGATAGGGTGTTTGGAAACTTAAATAACTCAAAGAGCAAGTAGCTTTTATCTTTGGAGCTCATTCTATTTAATCATCAAAAAGGTATGCACTTAACTTGGGAATTTTAGCTCACTTTACAAGCATTTGAGCAACATTGATGTGAAGTACAAGCTTTATTAAGAGCTTGAAAGCATCCTCTTTTTTTAATAAGTAGCCCGTACTAGAAATTCCTATTGATGAAAATAACAAGAAATAAAATCGTATTTTATAGGCTCTAAATTTTCTTTTAGATAATGTTGAAAGCTACAAGTTTTCTCTTTGAAGTGCATCAATCTCACATCTTTGTGAGAAGTTTGGCCTTGTGCAATGTTTAGCAATTATAAGTAATACTTTACACTTTTGAGAGATACATGCATAAGAGTTCACCTACTTGCCTTTATTGTATTACTTGATGAATACAAATTTTGGGGGGTGTTAGAGTGAATAGTTAGGCTACCTTATAAAGAGTTGTTTAAAGAGGTTTTTAAAACTATTTTAAAATAGCTTCATGTATGTAAGCTCTTAAAAGAAGCACTATACATGAAGCTATTTTAAAATAGCTTCATGTATGTAAGCTCTTAAAAGAAGCACTATAAATGTAATGTAAATCAAGATTGATGTATTATGAGTTGGCTTGAATTTGTTGTAAGCCTTAGCTCTCAAAATAGTGTATAAGTTGTTTATAAATTTGAAACACCCCATTTATATAAGATTTGAGTTTTCAGCAAGGCCTACAAGGCCTTTTGGTCATTTGAATTACCATGCATGCTTGGAAGCATTTCTAGCTTGATTTGGAAGCCATTGTTATAAAGCCTTGGAAGTTTTGTGAGGTTGGAATTTTGACATAAACTTGCAAACATGGCACATGCTAATGCAATCACATTCTTTGGTGATGCAAACAAGGTGGATACTACTAACTATGCAGCATGAAAGTTTAAAATGAAGATAATGTTAATGCTCAAGAATTTTTAAAGGCACAAAACACCAACCACAAGTGTATGGGATAAAGTGTACAAAGATCAATTTGGCTATGGCCACAAATCAAATTCACATTAAAGTTGCAAAGTGTGTAATTTGATTATAACAGTGACTAGGGTTTACATAAAGAGCACTTTGGCTATAGGGCCATAAATTTAATCACATAAGGTGTTTGTTGTTAGGCAAGGTGTGTAATTGCAATTGGAGATGTGTTCTCTATGTTACATGCATGGAAGCTTTATGTCAGCCCTAAACACTTTTCATAGGAACATCCTAATGGAAAACACAAAGAAGAGATGGAGAGAAGAGAGAGAGAGAGATATATATTTTTAGTATATTCATATAAACAAAAGGTTATAAGTTGTTGGTTGCCTTAGCAGCCCCAAAACCCTAATCTAGACCTCTAGGGTCCTACTCTAGACCTATCTCCAAGAGGGAGATGAGATATCCCATAATGAGCAACAATATGCCCTTTTTTAAGGTCTTTGGAATATCCAATCAACTGGCTGACCTGTTGTTGGCCAATTCCATGGAATCAACAAATGTTCATGTTCTTATAATTGGGTTAACTAGTCATTCTCTGCTCATTAGAGAGTAGCATAATAAGTGTCATGAAATGGCACTATAAATCGATGTAATATTATGAGAACAACTGGCTAGTGTCTAGGATTTTTAGTAACTTTTTAAGTTTTGGGCACCCATGTGTGAATAAGGGTCAGTTGTTGTATAGGGTCAGTTGTATATAAGTCATTTTTCTCATAATGAAAGACACAATCCCCCTTTTTGCCAATAGAGTCTTGCTTTTCTCTGCTTTCTCTCTCTTGTCTCTATGTGTGTGTGTTGGAGAGTTGAGAGTAAATAGTGTTTGATTCTTGGTGCATGTTCCTTGACCTCTTTGTGTGTGAGAGAGTTGTGAGTTGAGAATCCTTGCAAAAAGTGGAGCACCCTCCTTGGTGACAGCTTGGAAGGGAATACAATGGAGCTAGGAGCTGGCAACCACCAGTTGAGACCGATCAACCACCACAAAGTCATGAACTCAGTTGTAGCTTGCCTCTCTTTCTTCTAGGTCATGGGAATCGAAAGAGGGTAGAATGGTTTGTAACATTTTTGAGGTTGTTGTTGGGGAGGCTACCTAGCTTCCTCCATGCTCACATTAACATTGGTTCCTTCTTGTGAGTACCATTTTATCACTTTTGCTTAAGTTTCAATGTTTTTTGAAGTGGATAAGGTTTGTTATAGTGTGGAGAAATTTGTGTTTTTGTTTTTTTAATTGTGTTTGAAGGGTAGTGGGTACTTGGGAAACCTAGAGGAAAGTGACTTTGGTGTTGTTTTTCAGTTTGGAGAAGTGTAGGATGCAAGAAATTTGAGTCATGAAGTCCTTTTTGTTATTTTTTGTTTTCCATAAAAACTTAAAAATTAATAAAAATTGGAGCCATTGAGCCTTATTGGAGTTAGCATAGCATTCCCATGAACATTAGGCTCAATCTGGAAACTTTGGACTGGTGAGAAACTCATTAGGAAGCTTAAATATGTAAAATCATCAAAACCTGCATTTTCTTTATTGAAGAGATTCTCCCGTTGGTTGGGAGCACATTTTCCTGTCAGAAAATCTGGAAGATAATCCCACCGAAAGCCTACTTATCTTTGAAAAACTCTAACATTTTCACGGACGAAAAAATCTAAGATTTTCCCATTGGGAAAATCGTAGTTTTTTTTTGGTTAGGATTTAGTGACACTTTTTTGGACGAAAAAGTTTCATATTTTGTGTAAAAGATTGAATAATTGCAATAAGAGAATTTAGAAAAGGAGGGTAAAAAAAAAAGGATTCGAGAAGATTCTTAGTGCAAGAAAAATCCTACATTTTCTTGATGTAAGAAATAATAATTCTTACGGAAAATCTCTACATATTTTTGACATGGGAATTTCATTTTGACATTCTTCAATTTCAATTTTGATCTAATATTTGGGTTTCTGAGGTGGAGTACATTCATATTATTTGATCATACCTCACTTTTTGATAAAACTTATCTCTAGGAATATCTAAGAAACTCATGTTCGGGACAAAATCAGAGTTTTTTTTCCACCAAAATTTCCACCTATTTTTCCGTTGGGAAGATCTAACATTATCCCATCGAGAAAATCTTTGGTCTAGTGAAAATCAAGTTTTGATAGCAAGCTTATCTTTGAGCTTTTGTGAGAGTATACTTAGCCAATTAAATACCTTTAATGCACTTGAGATCATGCAAGATAGTTGGAGATGATCTAACTCCAGAAGATAGTGTATCTAATCATCATGGTTCTTCCTGCTAGAGAGGCTTAGGGTTAGTGTGCATGGCCAACATACAAAGGAGTGTGTTTGCTTTGTACAAGCTGAATTCTTTTGGATCGTCAAGTGAGGAAACCATGGAGAACTCTCTTAACAAGGAAGTGGCAAGGGGAGAAGGATACTTCTTCTCCAACATTATCTGGTAGGTTCATGAGCTTAGCTCTCGTTGAATCCTAGGATACAATTATGAGCATGAAATGGAAACTCCACAGGCTACTAAAGGACATACATCGAGCTTAGATAGGGAAGTAAGCACTAGAAGACTTGGGAATATAGGGCAACACCGAGGGAGGAATAGTTACCAGGGGGAAGCAATCCTCAACCCCCATGATACATCTTACTCCTAAAATTCAAAGGGATTCTATAATTGCCCAAAGTTGGATGGGTGCAACGTATTTCCCCTTCTCTAGGGAGCTAGAGATTGAGGGAAGAATAAGGGAAGCACAAGCCCAACTTAGAAGGAATAAAAAAGAGAAGATCAGCTTAGATCTCTGCCAGAGAGTTAATCGAGAGACATGCTTTTGATATGGCAATGCATGGAGAAGGTTCTTCCAACCCAAGTGGATTGAGGCATGAAGAGGAGTTGGTTGCACAAAGCAGTGCTAAGGAAATTGAATAGGCAATGGAGGAGGGTATGCCACCTCTCAAGCCTATTCTAGAGGAGCCTTCAGAAGACCTAACCACTCTCGTCCTCGCAGTACTTCTCTTAAGCAATAACGATTTGTCAAAAGAAAACTTACACCAAGACAGAAGTAGTTGTAATGTTAAGAACCCCAAAGTTCTAGGATTCCACGAGAGGCATGTTGTTAAACATGAAGGGAACCTAGGAGAAATAGTCTTGGTTGACGATGTGAATAGGAATGTGGGAGTTGTCCCAAATCACCATGCTGGAGTTGCAAGGGGCCAAGGAAAGGGTGGAACAACAATAGGAAGGATGGCGTATGAGGCTCCACCATGGGCGCCAATCATAGTAACCCTTCACATGGGAGTCACAACACCTACCGACCTATTAAGAATGACGTATGAGGCTCCACAAAATGGGAGCCAATCAGAGCAATCCTTCACATAGGAGTTGCAACACCTACCGACCTATTAAGAATGCATGAAGAAATAGGAAGGGGGTTGTTGGGGAGTTAGGTACCACACTGGCGTACCACAAAGGGCAACACCAATGAACCTAACCATGTGGCGAGGTTAATGCAAAAATTCTCAGGTGATGGCGATGTCATACAAAAGACTTTTAGATGAGAGAAATCAGGTTTTCTGCCAGTAAACCTCTCCTCTAGAGTTACATCATGTATGGCTGCAGTTGGAGTCCTGTTCATGATATAAACTGCTGTAGAAATAGCCTCAGCAGCCCAATAGCTATGCGGCATATTCTTCTCTTCCATCAATGCTCATGCAATCTCAGCAATGTGCCTGTTTTTCCACTCAGCAACTCCATTTTGTTGTAGAGTGTATCTGCATGTAAACTGTCTCCGAATACCATTCTTCTTCAAAAATTCAGAGAACTCATTGGAGAAGTACTCTCCCCCTCCATCTGACCTTAGGCACTTAACATATTTCCCTGTTTGCTTTTCAACCATAACTCTGAAATTCTGAAAGTGAGTGAACATCTCACCCTTCTAAGTATACCCACACTTTCCTTGTGTGGTCATCAATAAATGTCACATAGTACTTGTAACCTCCCATAGACACGGTCTTCGTAGGACCCCATACATCTAAATGCACAACATCTAGTGCATTTCTGCTCACATTTTTGTCACATGGAAATACATGCTTTTTTTGCTTTCCAAATTGGCATGCTTCACATATTTTCTGCATACCTTCAACTTTAAACTTTGGCAGCCCTGTCACAATTCCTTTAGTCTACATAGACTTCATTCTCTGCACATTCACATGTCCAATTCTTTTATGCCAAATGTCTGTGTCTGCAACAATTCCTGAACCATTTGCAAACAACTTGGAGCAAGAACTACCATTGTCAAACCTTTATGGGCACCCGTCCAAGTTTGAGATTTGGACACCATTGCATCATAGTTTGTTTCTACATGAGTTTGGTGTGTTCATCTTTTAAATTTGATGTAGATTACTCATGCTTTGGCATACAATTGGGTGTGCAACCTTGTTAACCATAAAATTAGTTAACATCCCCATTTCTTGATATCGATCACATCCTCGTGATATGCCTAGTTGTGTTGATAAGTAAATGTTTCATGTCTTTGATCCTCCAGAGGGATGAAGAAGCTAGTCAGTAAATGAAAATGTTAATAGTAGATGGGATCCGAATTGTGGTGGGACCATTCCATTGCAAGAGATTGCTCTTTTTTTCTCTTTTTTTTTTCAATCACATACAACGTTAGAATATTTTTTTAAGGTTTGCAGGGATTCTATGGTTGTTAGCAATGAAAGAAGAGAGGTAGAAGTCTGCAGGAGCATTGACAAGCAAGTTTATTAAGAGACTAAGGTTATGTAAAAGGGGAGGAGAAGGGTGTGTGTGTGAATAGACTTATGGTCCACTAGCTCACCTATTTAAAGGTGGAGCTAGAAGGCATTTCATAGAGCATGAAGCTTAGTTGTATTTTGAGCAACTTAATAAGCAAGATCTTTTCTTGTATTTTGTGACTCTCTCTCCTCCACATATTTGATCTATTTCATGAAGCACCACGAAATTCTAACATGGTATCAGAGCTTGGAAAGATTAGGTCATTTTGTGGTGTAGAATAGGTCAATTTTATTCCCTTTTTTTTTGTGGAGCTAAACCTCCTGCTAGTGGAGGAGCTCTAGCATCTTGTGGAGGCAAGAACTCATCGAGTTTCCATCTAGGAAAGTGTAGAGGAGGTTCGGGCGCTCAGGAACGTACAGCAAATTTCTGGTTTTCTCTTCTCCCGGGGCCGCGGCATTGCATTTGGTTCAAATTGGCGCCCGTTTTTCTACAGCGCTGATGTCGTACATCCCATTCGCCATTTGCAGGCGATTTGGGGCTATGTGGGCTTAGGGCTTTTGAAGCCCATAGTCTCAAGTATCTACATCTCAAAGATCAGCCCCAATGGCTGCTCCACTCATGCGGTAGAGTCAAAAAACCAGGCTGCTCACTTGGCAGCCATTGAAGCTTCCATTAAAGCTTCAAAATCAAGTGTCCTTTTTGCACTAATCCTCTCCTCTTAGCTTCAAATCTCTTAAGTGCTTCTTGAAGTGTTTTTCTCCAGATTCTCTGATGTTGTGGGCATACACCATGAGGTGTTCATAAGCCTCATTGTCATCACGCTTCATCAACATCTTCAAGTGCACAAAGCTTCTCAAAGTGTGCTTATAAGCACTAATAGTGTTGATTAACACTAATGAGGCTACTAATCTAGCAAAGGGGAGCCATTCCAAAGTGTTTCTAAACACTAAGAGTGTTCTTAAACACTAATGGTGAATCTAATCACCAATGCAAGTGTCATTAGATGCTAGAAATATGCTCTTAAGCACTAATAGTGTTGCTAAACACTAATGGTGATCTTAATCACCAAACAAAGTGTTCTTTGACATTAATAAAGCTAATCTCCATCAAAATTAGTGGTTGGGCACAAACCCTAAGTGCTAAACCATAAACTTCACCATCTTAATCTCCTTTTTTATGCAACATCCTTGGCTTGATTAAGGATTGTTGCACTCTCATAAGCCTTTCTCTTTCTACTTAAGCCAAAACATCATAAATTTTTGGTTTCTTCTTCTTCATAAATCAGCCCATTACTCTCTAATAATCTCCTTCAATACCCAATGTCAAAGGACAACACCCAGATTAAGAAGTTCTCTAGAGAGGGCTTCCACACTTGGCAAGTCCTTGTCAAGTACAAGATGATGTCCAAAGGTTTTTGGCCATTCATCTCCGGCACTAAGGTTATTGATCGAACTAAGGCTAAAGATATTGAAGATGATGAGAGGGCACAAGCCATCATCATGCTTCATCTTGATGAGGCTCTCATTCACCATGTGGACCGGCTTCCGACTGCAAATGAGCTTGACAAGCTCTATGGAGCTCGTGGTGGTAAGAATTCCAAGATTTCACTTAAAATTGAATTTTTCAGCTTGGAACTCAAAGAAGGAGATGGCATTGGAACCTTCATCTCTCACTTGAAGGGCCTTATGGCTCAACTTGCATCAGTGAATGTGAGAATGGATGAAGATGATGCAGTGGTTGTTTTGCCAGTCAAGGAGGTGTACCCCACCTTAGTCTCACCACCTTGAAGAACATACCTAATCCTACCCTTGAAGGAGTCATTTAATCTTGTCTTGATGAAGAAAAGAGGCCAACGGGAGGAGCTGAATCTTTAAATGCAACAACTTCATCGAATATCGAACAAGCTTTGTCACATCAAGTGATCAAAGTAAGATGTGTCCATTGCAAAAAGGTGGGTCATTTGGCAAATAATTGTTGGATCAAATATCCCAACAAAATGAAATGTAACAAGTGTAAACAAATGGGACATATCACTTCCAAATGTCCTAACAAAGAGTCAGAGGCTAACTTTGTATCAGCCTCTAACTCCACTGAGAAATTGTTTTAAATCTCAATGTAACCACACCTATATTCCTAACCTTGTACGCCTAATGTTATAAAGGCACCCTATGTCCAATACCACCTATTCCAATTTTTTTCATAGTTGGTATTGAGGGGGGGTATTAAGAGACTAAGGTTATGTAAAAGGGGAGGAGAAGGGTGTGTGTGTGAATGGACTTATGGTCCACTAGCTCACCTATTTAAAGGTGGAGCTAGAAGACATTTCATAGAGCATGAAGCTTAGTTGTATTTTGAGCAACTTAATAAAAAAGATCTTTTCTTGTATTTTGTGAGTCTCTCTCCTCCACATATTTGATCTATTTCATGAGCACCACAAAATTCTAACAAGTTCTATGAGCACACTGTTTTGGTTTAATGTGTCCCGTTGTTAGCAGATTGTTAAAGGATTTTATAGTGACGTAACCTACTTTACTGCTTATGTGCTTTATTTATTTATTAACAATAATTAGGTGCTCTTTGACCATTAGTCTATTACCATATTATAGTAGTGATGTGTGTGAACACACTTAGGACCGCCGGGGCACTTTTTCCCTCACTAGGAGGTTTTTTCCCCCGTGCATTGTATATACGCCCATTATCCCGTAGGGCTAGTTATCTTTCATTTTTGGCACTCATAATACACTACTGTGTTGTGCTCAAGCTTCCTCATCTTCTTGAAGTTGTGTGTGCATTCCTGCAACCCTAATTCCAACAATTGGTATCAGAGCAGGCTTCCTCCTCCCGGGCAGCATCACCGGCACCTGCCACTTCATCTCCTCCGATTGCGACGAGGTTTCACGAGCGTCTGCAGGTTAGTATATGCCGTGGGAAAGCTCGTAGGGCTAGGTCGTTTCAGAATTTTGATCTGAAGTCATTTCGCCCTCCGTTTTTGCATTCCAAGTACTGCGCAGGCAAAATCGTCCTACTGTGCAGATTTTCTGTCAAGATTAAAATCTGCAGGACAGGTGCCCATTCGTCTGTTTTGGGCTGTGCTACATAGCACAGGTCGATTTTATACAGGTTTACCTCTTACAGACAGCATTTACATCTAGTAGTACAGTCATTGGCCATGGCTGACAACAATGATGTATTCCGCATGTTGGCTGCTGAGGATAAGTTGGATGGCACCAACTATCCATTGTGGGCATATATGATGCGACATGTATTGGTAGCAAAGGGGTTATGGAACATTGTGCAGGGTATTGATGCACGTCCTATTGTGGCTGGGAATGCTGCAAACACATCAGAAACAGGTACTGTTGATGATGGTGCAGGCACAAGTGCTGTAGCAGCTGTTCGAGAACCACCACTTTCAGCAGAGCAGATTCGTTGGGATGGTAGAGATGCGCAGGCTCATGCCTTGATTGCGCTGTCTGTCAAACGTACCATTATCCCACATATTCGCTCCTGCAGGACTTCTAAGGATGCTTGGGATGTACTTGCCACATTGTATCAGGCAAGAAATGAGGCTCGTGTTGCTTACCTCCGAAAACAGTTGGAGAGTGAGCATATGAACGAAGGTGATTCTATGGATAGCTTTTTGACAAAGATCAAGGATTTCAAAGAGCAGCTCATTTCTGCAGATGAAATCCTGTCAGACAGTTCACTTGTGCAGACTGTTTTGAATGGTCTACCAGATTCTTATCAGGGTTTTGCTTCCACTCTTCGCTTGATGATGAAAGGCAATCCCAATGCCTTATCATTTGAGGAGTTAGTTTCTGTTTTGCTGCAAGAAGACCAGTCAAGGCAAAACAGGAATATTATGCGTGTCGCAGATCAAGCTTTCGTTGCTAGTCAGAGAAGCGGGAAAGGTAAAGCTGGCTTTTCTTCTAGTAAGCAGAAATCTGCAAATGCTGCGCAACCAAAGAAGGAAGACAAAGATGAGAAGAAGGGTGACAAACAGAAGACATTTTGCAAGTACTGTAAGGGAAATGATCATGTCATCAAAGCGTGTCCTAAGCTGGCTGCGAAAGAGACTAAGAAGAAAGAGGCTGGTATGGCTGTTGCAGATGCCTCTCCTTCTAGCAATGAATCTGCTAATGTTGTTCAAGATACAGAATGGGCATTCAATGCGCAGTGCAGTTATGACCCATCTTTGCATGACACATGTATGTCTGCAGTAGATTCAGATGTATGGTACTTTGACAGTGGTGCCACTAAGCATATCACCTCGCAGCGCAGTTTATTCACTTTCCTTGAGTCTGCTCCCACAGGGAATACTGTCACTTGTGCCAATAACTCCTCTTATCCCGTTAAAGGAGTTGGACAGATTGTGCTGAATGTTGCAAATTGCAACACCTTTACACTTTTTGATGCATTGTATGTGCCAGGGATCAAAAAGAATCTGCTGTCAGTCTCCGCATTTGCCAAAACAGGTTTGGTTGTAAAATTTGTGGATGACAGATGTACTGTTCATGATCTCTCTTGTGGTGACATCATTGTAGCATCTGGTTCACTATGTCGAGGGCTGTATAACTCAATATGGATGGCAAATGTGTAGAGGATTCAGCATGTGCTATTATGGATACGCAGGCTATTTCAAATGCAAAACTGTGGCATGCACGTTTTGGTCATCTGAATTTTGCAAGTTTGCTGCGCCTGCAGAAATCTGAAATGGTGTCTTCTTTGCCTAAGCTTGAGGCACCTGTCAAGCATGTTTGTGAGGGCTGCATATTGGGTAAAATGCAGCGTGCTTCCTTTCCCAAAGATGGATCAGTGAGAGCTGAACGCAGATTGCAGCTTGTTCACAGTGATGTTTGTGGTCCCATGCAAACTCCATCATTTGGAAACTACCTTTACTTCGTGACTTTCATTGATGATTTTACCAGGCATGCATGGGTATATCCTTTGAAGGCAAAGTCCGAAGTGTTTTTGTGCTTCAAACAGTTTTTGGTTATGGCTGAAAATGTGTCAGAAAGTAAGATGGGCACCCTCCGTTCAGATCGAGGGGGGGAGTATATGTCTTCAGAATTTAATGCATTTCTGGCTGAGCGTGGGATAAAACACCAATGTATAGTGCCGTATACACCACAGCAAAATGGTGTGGCTGAGAGAAAAAACAGGTCTCTCATGGAAATGGCAAGATGTATGGTTAAGAGTCAAAGTCTACCACATGGTTTTTGGCTTGAGGCTGTCATGTGTGCCACTTATGTACTAAACAGGTGTCCCACCAAAGCATTACAGGTTGTCACTCCATATGAGGCTTGGCATAGCCGCAAGCCATCTGTTGGCCATTTACGTGTTTTTGGTTGCCTGGCATATGCATTAGTGCCTGTGCAACATCGCAGAAAATTGGATGACAAAGCTGTCAAATGTATTTTTGTTGGATATAGTGCTGAGAGCAAAGGCTATCGTTTGTATCATCCACAGACAAAGCGCATTTTGGTTAGCCGTGATGTTGTATTTGTGGAAGATGCAGTTCAGCCCTTGGTTTCATGTACTAAGGAGACAGATATCAGCTCACGTGATGTCTATGATACATTGTTGCCTCTTTTCAGTGGTGCACAGTCAAGTGCAATACCTCATGAGGCAGTTTTTCAGCCTATGCAGGTTTTAAATGATGGCACAGATCAGCCTATATCTGATGCAGATGTGCATGATGCACTTGAGGATGAGAGACAAGAGATTGAGGGCTCTAGGAACATGCCTAGATGGCTGGTGCAGACTTTGCGTGACAGCAAGTTGGATGCCCCTTTGTCTAGTCGCACTCGTTCTGGCTCTCATGGTGCCTCTTATGCGTCAGATTGTTATGCATTGGCTGTTTCTAGTATGTGCGATGAAAGTGAGCCTGTTTCATTTGATGAGGCACAAAGTTCAGAAAATTGGATGGCTGCTATGCAAGCAGAATACGATGCTATTATGAAAAATAGTACATGGTCTTTATGTGACTTGCCCCCTGGCAAGAAGGCCATTGGCACTAAGTGGGTATACAAATTGAAGCGTAAGCCTGATGGCACAGTGGATCGCCATAAGGCTAGGCTTGTTGCAAAAGGTTATGCTCAAGAGAAGGGCATTGATTTTGATGAGACTTTTGCTCCCACATGTCGTATGACCACTATTCGTAGCATCTGTGCATTAGCAGCTCATAATGGTTGGAATGTACATCAGCTGGACATAAAGACTGCGTTCTTAAATGGAGATTTGCATGAGGAGGTGTATGTATCGCAGCCTCGTGGTTTTGTTCAAAGAGGGCAGGAAAACAAAGTGTGCAGGTTAAAAAAGGCTTTATATGGTTTAAAGCAAGCTCCACGAGCTTGGTATGAAAAAATACATGCATATTTGACTGCACATGGGTTTCAGAATAGTCCAACAGAAAGCACTTTGTATGTTAAACGTGTGGATGGTGTACATCTAATCATTGCTCTCTATGTCGATGACATGCTGCTCACAGGACCAAATGAGAGTCATATTGCTGATTTTAAGGCTGATTTGAATGCCTCTTTTGAGATGTCAGATTTGGGGCATTTGCATCATTATTTGGGGATACAATTTAAGCAGTGTGATGGAGGTATTGCTTTGTGTCAGACAAAGTATATTGAAACATTGTTGCGGAGATTTGGCCTTGAAGACTGCAAGCCTATTGCTACTCCAATGGAGACAGGTTTGAAGTTGAGTCTTCATGATGCTGGAGATCACTTTGATGTCACACTCTATCAGACAGCTGTTGGTTGCCTCATTTATGTATGCATTACGAGGCCAGACATTCAGTTTGCAGTCTCACAGGTGAGCAGATTTATGCATAGCCCAGGCATTAAGCATTGGCAGGCAGTGAAGCGTATCTTTCGCTATTTGAGTGGTACTCGGCATCTTGGGTTGTTTTATCCCAAGGGGGGATCATTGCCGCCAGATTTACATGTTTTTTCAGATTCTGACTGGGCTGGTTGTTATGACACACGCGTGTCCACGAGTGGTTTTTGCTTCATGCTTGGAAGCTCATGCATATCATGGTTGAGCAAGAAGCAGCCTACTGTGGCCACTTCTAGTTGTGAAGCTGAGTACAGGGCAGCTTTCACAGCTACGGTTGAGTGTGTGTGGCTCAGACGCCTTATGGCTGATTTGGGTGTTGGGCAGCCATCTGCCACCACCATCTTCACTGACAGTCAGAGCGCATTGGCAGTTGCGCGGAACCCAGTGTTCCATGCTCGTACGAAGCACATTGAGGTGCACTACCATTATGTCAGGGAGAGACTCTCTGCAGGAGAGATCAGTTTGGCTTATGTGCCAACACAGGATAACCTTGCAGACCTTTTCACAAAGGCTCTGCCTCGTGAGAAGTTCGAAGCTTTTCGCAAAGCTTTGGGCTTACTCCCTTTTGTGGATTCGTCCACATAGCTAGACACTTCCCTATACATGAGTGCTAGCTCTTGTTCACCGCATCACTCCAGGGGGGATTTGTTACCATATTATAGTAGTGATGTGTGTGAACACACTTAGGACTGCCGGGGCACTTTTTCCCTCACTAGGAGGTTTTTTCCCCCGTGCATTGTATATACGCCCATTATCTTCTAGGGCTAGTTATCTTTCATTTTTGGCACTCATAATACACTACTGTGTTGTGCTCAAGCTTCCTCATCTTCTTGAAGTTGTGTGTGCATTCCTGCAACCCTAATTCCAACATAGTCAAGCTTATACAAAATGAAGTACAAAAGGTTAAGTCTTTAAACTCTAGTTGGAATTGTTACAGTTGAAAAAATTGGAGAGGATTGAAAGGATTTAGTCGACTTGTGAGGTTGTGGAGCTATTTGTTGTAAAGGATCAGAGGTTATTTGGATGAGATCTAGCTACTATTGGCAAGGCTAACATTTAAGGAATTTTAGGTGATGGGTCGTACCATGGTTCAGGCATACACCCACCATGGTCCCCCCATCCAGAGATGTACCTCAAATGTGTCAATAATGAGGTTTCCACTAGTGGGTGAGTAAAAGTGTACTCGTTGAGTAGTTGCTTCCTTTTATTGTAGTAGACAAGGAAGATTGGCTAGTTGAACACTATTCTTCTTTATGAATGAACAACAGGCATGATTTTGAGAATCACAATGGTGAAAGTTCTTTGAAATTACAGAAAAATGGTTTCTTGGATTAGAAATATGATTATAAAACACTGTGTCCGTGTGGCTGCACATTTGAGTGAGTTTTAGCCTATGATTTTACAGGTGTTAAAAATCACGACCATGATTGTGGAAGAATCATGGTGGTTAAAAACCTTTGTTTGCACTGGACGATGACTGATATGCATTTAGAATAAGGGGAAACAATGTTAGAGATGGTTTTTATAGAATTTGAGATAGCCAAGCCAACGTGATTATACAGAGACAAGAATCATGGGTGTGATTCTTGCACGGTGATAATATTGGATGTATATTAAGAGGAGATGACTTTAATAGTGTGGACATGATAGGAGAAAGCCAAAATACCATGCATTTGAGTATTTGGAAGAAGATTGGTTGGCGTGATTCTGAGGAATCATGGGTGTGATTCCTATAAAAATCATAATAATAACAAGTAATGCAACACAACAAATGATTATAGAATATGCATGTGGAGTGCAATTTGAAAGCAATCGTCATGATTTAAATATGTTTGGACACATGTTGGCAACCATGATTCTACAGCATGATTAACCAATCAATCACGGGATGACATTGGCGTGATTTCTGATGATATGGCACCATAGCGTGATTTTTTATGACGGCAAAAATCACACCGATGAAAACCTTTAAATCACCTGATGTGTTGCTTGTTTATTGATGTAGTAGGCTTTCATGGTGACATGTTAACATTTGAAGCATTTTTGGTGGTATGATTCACGGAATCATGGCCGTGTTTCTTCAAGTGGCATAGGCATGATTTAAAAAGCATAGCACCTTGGTGTTATGTTTTCCATCATTATGATGATGTACATAACATACATGTGCAACATCCTTGTATGTGCGAATGATTGAGCTGGGTGATTATTTGTTGACGTGATTATTGATCACATCACGGTCGTGATTGCAAATCACATCGTAATTCCTATGTGGTGTGACTGCAAAATCACGATAGACCAAACCTTACGGGATTGATGATATAGAGGTTCAAGGATACTTCTTCATGCTTATGCATCATAGTTCATACCATTCCTTGGCTTTCTACTACTCTTTGGAAAGCGTGATTGTAGAATCACAATCGTGATTCTTCAGATAATCACGGGGGAACAAACTTTGTAGAATTGATTTTATGCAGCTTCCTTGTCCATTATAAGGTGGACCCATTAGTAATCACCACCTTACTTATTTGTATGATGCGTTTTAATTAACGTGATTTTTAGGCTCACGGTCGTAATTTTTGCAGAATCATGGTGGTGAAAACTCTTGAAATTAGTATGTCCTTTGTCATTTGATCCTTGAAGTATTTGATTGTCACACAGGAGTTGGACACTCATGAGGCCAATATGACCCTCTATGTTGATCTTTCTTCTTGGCAGTAGCATATATTCAACTATTGATGAAGTCTTTGACCTTTGCACTCCTTCCGATTGATGATTCACCAGATTGTGTTCATGGGAGGTTCTTGTGGCTTTCTACTTTGCAGGTAGTGGTTCTTATGGCTCCTTATTGGCATTTGTTGTCCACCATGTGAGCAATAGGTCCTTGTGTCTATCTCCATTTTTAGGAGAGTAGGTTCTTATGTCTTTGCCACCACTGAGCTTCTGCAACCTCAGCTGGTTGCTCGTTCAAAGAGTGGGTTCATGTAGATGATATGTGGG
Organism: Cibotium barometz; assembly: GCF_041138505.1. NCBI lineage: Eukaryota > Viridiplantae > Streptophyta > Polypodiopsida > Cyatheales > Cibotiaceae > Cibotium > Cibotium barometz. Next base: position 25,574,394 of record NC_141096.1, on the reverse strand, counting down.
GACATCTCCAATCGCATCCCTTCATGTAGATGATATGTGGGGACATCTCCAATCGCATCCCTTCATTGGATGAAGTGATAGGAAATCCTATTGTTTGGTATATACACATCCTTAGTTGATAGAATAAGCATCCATCACTAAGAGTGTAATCCTTGATTATCCTAATCTCTTTCTTAGAGTCATTTGTTTAGGAGATGAGTTGTAAAATGTGTCCAAAGTACTCATCCAAAGCTATTTTTTCCTTTACTTCCATAAGTAAAGGGTTTCCTAGTATAGAGATCACGGCCACAAAGGACTTCCTACTCAATGCATCTGCAACTACATTATCTTTTCCCTGTTTGTATTTGATTTCAAAGTCAAATTCTAATAAAATCTCTATCCAACGCCTTTGTCTCATGTTGAGATCTGACTGAGTAAAAATCCACTTTAAGATCTTATGATCTATGGCAAGCATGAACCTTCTGCCTAGTAAGTAGTGTTGCCATAACTTAAGAGCATGAATTACAGCCAAAAGTTCTAGATCATGAGTAGCATAGTTTCTCTCATAATCCTTGAGTTTCCTTAAAGTGTAAGCTACTGGTTTCCCTTCTTGGGTGAGTACTCCACCAATAGCCAAACCACTAGCATCTGTGATCACTTGAAAATCTACATCAAAATTTGGTAGTTGAAGGATGGAGCCACCTTGAGTTTATCAAAACTTTGTTGGTGCTCCTTGGTCAAAACTATTTTTGTATTCTTTTTAGGTAGTTTGGTTAAAGGTATGGCTATCTTTGCATAATCCTAAATAAAGATACAGTACCACCTTGTAATCCCAAGAAATCCTCGAATCTCTTTGATGTTGGATGGTTGAGGCCATTCCACTGTATCTTGTACCTTTGCTGGATCTACTGAAATTCCATCCTTGGAGACAATAAATCCTAAATATTCAATTTTGTCTGTAAGGTACACTCACTCTTTTTAGCAAAGAGTTGGTGTTATCTTAGAATTTCTAGAACTTCTTTAACTCGGGCTTCATGCTCTTTCTCACCCTTAGAGTAGATCAGAATATCATCAAAGAACACCAAGACATGATTGTCAAGCTACTTCTTGAACATATCTTGCATGAGCTTGCTAAATGTTGTTAGGGCATTAGTCAACCCAAATGGCATCACGGTGTATTCGTAATGCCCATATCTGGATTTGAATGCTGTCTTTGGGATGTCTTCCTCCTTGACTAATCTAGTAGTACCCAGATTTTAAATCAACCTTTGTGAAGACTTGGGCTCCATGAAGTCAATCTAGAAATTCATCGATCCTAGGAATTGGATATTTATTCTTCATGGTGAGTTGATTTAGGCTCCTATAGTCAATGCATAACCTTAAGGTTCCATCCTTTTTCTTCTGAAATAGGACCGGGGCTCCCTAAGGCGATACACTCAGCCGAATGAATCCTTGTTCTAGCATCAGTCGAAGTTGTTCCTTGAGTTCTATTGATTTTGGGACTGACATTTTATATTCTCTTTTTGCCACCAATTAAGATCCATAAATAAGCTCAATCTCGTGGTCGATTTCCCTTTGTGGAGGCATCTGGGTAAGCTCCTCCAAAAAAAGATCTTTGTATTCCTGCAGCCAATTAGGTTCATTCCCTATAGCATTCTTCTCTAATTTGTTAAGATTTACTACAAACACTTTTTGATTTTTTCGGAGACCCTTTAGTAACTTGCTACCCTTTACTAGCTGTAAGTTGGGTCTACCAGTCCTCCCTCTGAAGCTATGACTTCTTTGTTTTTGGCATCCTTGAATGAGATTTCTCCAATATCTCACAATGGATAGCGGCCTTTTTTTCTTTTAGCCAATCCATGCCAAGAATACCATCATAAGTTCTCAGGGCCATCACATGGAAGTAGCAGTTGGTTGGTTTACTATTGAGATCAAACTCTAGATCCCCCATGGTGTGCTGAGAAATTACTTCCTTGCCACTAGCTAACTTAATGACCATTTTCCTGGATGGTTTTTGATTAAGACCTAACTATCTGATGCATTTTGGTGAAAGAAATGAATGAGTACTTCCAGAATCAATCAACAATTTAAAATGTTTACCATGATGAGATACTAGTGTCTAGATCACTGAAAATTATCGATTTTCACCTTGGTGCTCTATTCGCAGCATGAATTTAGGCTCTAACTTCCCCTTCATCTTCAAGGGTTTCTTCTTCACCTTGGATCATAGCAACTCTTCCTCTTCCATAACCTCGTCCATGATATCCGGGGCTTTGAACTCTGTTTCTTACTTGATTGGGTTGTTGAATGGAAGCAGTTCTTCCCCTAGGATTAACTAGAGGGTTCCTGGAAAAGTTTGGGGGAGGCAATTTTGAAAGGTTAAGAGACTTGGGTGGATGAGGGCATTCAGCATGGCAATGACCTAGTTGATTGGCAATTGTAGCATACTCCACTTTGCCATGCTAGGTCATTCTGTAGGGTCTCTGGGCAAGGCAAGATTGGGAATTGTAGCATACTCCACTTTGCCATGCTAGGTCATTCTGTAGGGTCTCTGGGCAAGGCAAGATTGGTCGTGAGTTTTGACCACTGATTGAACAATTAAAGAATAAACCAGAAGGTCTCCTTGAATTGGGTGATTCAGGGTAAGGTATCTTCCTAAAGTTGTTGCTATTTTTATCCTTTAGTTCTTCTTCTAAAGGTTTGGCTCAAAAAATTGCATCCTGAAGGCTGGTCGGCTGCATGGACTTTAGCCGATGGTTGAGGGGAGGGTTTAGACCTTGCACAAATCAACTAATGGATTAAGCCAAGGTCATAGTTGGAGCATACTTCTTGAGTTTAGAAAACTGGGAATAGTAGGCATCCATTGACAAATTCATTTGTGTCAAGCTATAGAACTCATTCATCTTTAGGGTTTCAAAGTCTGGGGAAGTACCTTTCCTTAATAGCTCCCTTGATTTGTTTCCAGGTGATAGTGCTTTCTTGGACATCCTTTTCCCTACACCACTCTTTCCACCATAGCTTAGCATCCCCAATTACTCGAAAACGGGCCAACATAGATTGGTTGGCTTCATTAGTACCAACAAGAGAGAAATAGTTGGTCATGGACTCTATCCATGCTTCTGCATCTTTAGCCACATCTTTTCCTTCTCTTGAGAAGGAAGAGGGTTGCATCTGCTTAAGCAAGAATTTCCTTTCAACTTTGTCATCTTGTTGGCGTGAAAAGAGAGAACACACTTTAATGCCAATTTAAGGAAGCCCAAAGAGGTGAATAAGATAATATTCACTTTTTATTACATTTTGTGAATAAGGTTACGTGTTGATTTATAATACTTTCTTGAAGATTGCTTATCCCTAGGACAAACTTAGGAGGTTGTTTATTAAGATCCAAGGCATAGATTTATGTGGAATCAGTGATCCATGAGAATCCTGTGAGAAATCTACCACAAAAATAAACTCTACTCCTAGGGATAAATTGAGTTATCAGATCATAGATATGTTGGGATGCATAACGAGGCTCCCCATTTTTAATGACAATTTGATCAAGGAAAATAGTCCCATAGAATACAAAGTATTTTAGTACTCTAAGCTTCTCTAAAATATGAAGGATGCATAACTCGGCATCCATAATTTTGAATCTATTAGCAAATATACATTCACGGGTTAGAGGGAAACTGTAGACAATTAATGCATCAGACAATTCTCTTTTCTTAATCAAAACCTCTAGGGTTGGTCCCAATTACATGATGGTGAGGTGGTGGAGGTCCCATTTTTACGATTACGGGGGAGGTGGGCTGGTCCTCCACTTCCTTGGGAAACATTCAGCTACCGTTATTTGAGGTTCAATGGTATCCTCGTCAAGTTAACTAGCCTTGGATGCCCACGTCTTTCACGTTCTTCACATCCACCACCACAAGCCATTGTTCTTTGTCGAGGTTGAGCCTTTGCTTGTTTTCAAGAAGTAATTCACACGGCTTGGGAGTCGACTAGAAATCCTCTCTTAATTTATAATATATTGAGAACCCCTTGGAGGTAACACTTCAAATCCCTCAGTTTAACCACTAGTCTTTAGGCATAAAATCAAGTTGTAGTTATTTTCATTATCATACTAGAGAAAAATGAAGAAATGGAGAAAGACCTTGAATGACCGAGAGGGAGAGATATGGTAGTAGGAAAACAAAAGAGGTGGAAGTAGTTGGAGAAGAAACCAAGAGAGGGAGAAAGATACTAAGATTAAGAGTTTCAGAGAGAGAAGGAAGTATGTGAGTGGTGAGGGGGTTCGCTAGCAAGAGAGTATAAGAGCAGTGGGGCGAGGACTGAGAGAGAGAGGGGGTGAGTGTACCTGGTGAGGATGGTGAGGGGCTACGTATGAATGAGCAAGAAGAGTGAGGGGGGCGGTTGACGAGTGAGTAGAAGGAGAGTGAGGGGGGCGGTTGACGAGTGAGTAGAAGGAGTGAAGAATTCGCTTAGCCAAAGGTGGCAAGGGGATTGGGGGTGTGGACTTCCTACTCAAGTGAGTTGGAGAGGGAGGTTACGTGGGGGTGACCAGAGAGGGGGTGAACTGAGAGGAGTTGGGGGCTGCAAGAAAGCCACATGATATGAAAAGATTTGCTATGACTATGACTATGCCTATGGTGGCTGACCTTGGCTGTAGAGGCACGAGAATGAGGGAACCCTGGCTATGGCAGTGGAAGAAACCAAGAATAGGCCAAAATGCAGAGGTGAGTGGCTACCTACGAAGAGAGGGTTCTGTCTCACTGAGACAAGAGGAGAGGGGGTGCATGCGAATGAACAACGAAGGGTGGCTGGACGAAAGAGTGGGGATGTATTAATTGCTAAACACAACAATGACAAGTGCCCCTCGAATGAAGGGAGAGGGGGCATTTATAGGGTATGAGGGCTAAGCGCGTAGGAGAAAACATCAACATCATCGCGCGCGAAAGATGATAATGCCAACTAGGTTGGTTGACGGTGAGGAGCTAAGAGGAAGAAGGCGACAGCAGTTTACGTATCAAATCATCCAATAGTCAGAAGAATATATCATGGCCCTCCATAGTGAGAGTCCCAACGAAGGAGTGATGGAACAAGACGAGTGGGTGGGGGCTGTGCTGAGAAGAAAAAATAAAATGGAGGGGAGGAGGGCCTGCATCAAGCGTCAAAGAGAGAGGAAAAATATAAATGGATGGGGGGGTGGTCAGCATTGCCACCACCTCCTTTAAAATAAATTTTATTTATTTAAAAAAACCCTTGTAAATTTTTAGTAGAATTTTACCAAAATCCTTGCCTTCAACATGAATCTAGGCCCCATAGAACAGTTGATGATGTACTATTACCATCGCCTCTGATGTCCACCCTTATTCATGCACCAAACCTTTGAAGAGATGGTAGACACATCCTTCTAGATGCCATATCCACATTTCAAGCACACATTCAAGAGACTCTAGAAATGCCAATATCATTACATGTTTAAATTGGGAGATTTGGCTTTCAAGCCATAGAAATATTTTAAGAATAAAATCTCCATCAAGTAGGGGGGATGTTAACCCCATTTCAGGTTACTAGGCGCTCTTTGCCTCACATGAGAGCATAAAATAAGTGTCATGAAATGGCACTATAAATGTTGTAATCTTTATGAGAATAGCTAGCCATGCCTATGCTCTCTAGTTAAGTTTAACGAGTTTTGAAGTGTGAATAAGGGCCAGCTGTATATAAGTGAAAAATGCAACCCCCCTTTATGCTAATTGACTCTCTAGTTCTTTTACTTTCTCTTGTGCTTATATGAGAGAGACAGTTGAGAGTAGAGATAAATGATTCTCAACACATGTTCCCCTTTTTTCTTTGTTATAGGGTTTATCCCAAAATAACTCAAGTCTCTCCCTAACAAGCCCTTTAAAGTTCTAGTTGATGAGGGTGGTATAATAAAATTCATAATTCCTTTTGTTATTGAATACCCATGATGCAAGAGTACACTTTCCTCCCTCTAATGCATCGATTCCTCAATAGAAGTTGTGTCTAATGATTCTTGGTGTCTTAGACCAACAACACTTCCTTGTGTATCACTTGAGTGATGCAATTCTATACAAGGTTTATAAGAGGATCTTGGATTGTCAATGCACTATTTTTTGGATGGTACCAAGATGGACATCGTTTCCAATGATTCTTCCTTATTGCAAGTGCATTAAATGGATTGGTTCAAAGTTGAACCTATCCTACTTAAAAAACTCAACCTTTTAGAGCCCTTAGAAGGTACTCTCGATTTCAAAAAATCAAAAACTTCAGGTGTTTGTAAGTTTTTATTTTCCTACAATCAATGAGTATATTAAAAGATTACCAAAACTCCAACTTGTGTTTCAATTATATCGAACCAAATGATTCTCCTATGACATATAAGATTAAAAATGTGTGGTCATTTCTAGCTTATTTCTTAAATGTATATGGTGTGAACTATACATTTACAAGACCTTACAACATACCAAATGAAATGTACTAGGTGTGTGGTCATTTCTAGCTTATTTCTTAAATGTATATGGTGTGAACTATACATTTACGAGACCTTACAACATACCAAATGAAATGTACTAGGTGTTTAACTAAATCATAAAATGTATGGAATAACTTTTACAATATACAATTAGAAACATATACATGCAAAACATATACATGCAAAACAAATTACCAATGCCTAGTCTAATTTTTTGACATACTACTCAATATGTGCAATGAAATTTTTAAAAATTACGATGCATCACTTAACTTGTACATGAATAAGAGTGATAACTCACCCATTACTTGATTTTGTTTTCCATGTGTCAAATTTCCATTTTACCATAAGAGATAAGATTATCACTATTTATCACGTACAATGTGATATTTATCACTTGTACATGGTAAGGGTGACAACTCACTGATTACTTGATTTTGTTTGTCATGTGTGAAAAATTTTCATTTAACCACACAAGAGATAAGATTATCACTATTTATAATGTAGTGTGATATGGTATAGTGTACATTATGATGTTGTATGCGTACATCTATAATTCTAGCATGTATATTTTGTATTTATTTTTTGGGTTTTAATGAATGTGACAAATTATGCACCCGATTATCACTATTTATCACGTACAATGTGATATTGAACATTGTACATTATGATATTGTATGCATACATCTATAGGTCTAATATGTATGTTTTGTATTTATTTTTTGGGCTTCATTGAATGTAACAATTATGCACCCAATTTTTCTACCAATAAGTATTATGTTTAATTTTTATGAAAAACTTGTTCCTTGATAAAAATTAAAAAAGTGAAGAAAGGAACATAAAGCAAGAAATTAAACATGAACATTCATTTACTTGGTTTCCCTATTGTTTCCAATGGTGTTCACCTTTTAATTCCAATGAAAATAACAAATAATAATAACTTTTCACTATGAAAAAACTCTTCTTTTCCCAATACACATACCACTATAACACCATGTTCAATAAACATAGGAAGAAAGACATATATCACATGTACTAAGTTAGCAAACAAGAAAAGAGAAGGCAAACAAGAGAAGGCAACCGACTGTTCCCTCAAGACATATATCACATGTACTAAGTTAGCAAACAAGAAAAGAGAAGGCAACCGACTGTTTCCTCAAGAACAGTGGCAGACGTTACTCCCTATGCAGTCTTAGCTAGAATTAGTGCATAACTATCATTAAGAACAAACAAGTAACCCACATTGAGCGATAATCCAAAGTGCTGCTTCCATTTGATCACTCTGTTTCCTCATTTGCTTTGTCAGTGTGTCACACACCGCTTACTCCACTACATGAGATGGCTCACTCTCTCACCTCACTCTCTCACATAAATGAATTGAGAAGATGAAAGGCACAACACATAATGGAAGGCTCTCTCAAGCTCAATCTCTGTCTCCAACATGAACAACTTTTGCTATTATGTGTAAGAGTGTCAAAAAGTCACTTGTATTACTTGTAAATTTGCATTAGGAGAGACATCCATTAAAAGACTTAAGAAGACTATGGTTTTATAACATTAGCCTTTACAGAATCCATAAATCAACAAGACAGACTCCATGAATCAACAAGACAAACTCTTAAATGATGGACTATGTCAACATTAGGATTTAATGGCATTAACAGTACCGTGGCAAGGTGGTTTCACCCATGGCAACCCCTCCTTGCAACTCATTACCAAAGTGGATATGGGTCCCCAACTACTAGAAACAAGGTGGTTTCAATCATGGCAATGTTGAGAAAACGTGGTGCTCATGCTAGATCAAGTGTGTGGAGAGGAGAGACTCAAAAATACAAGAACAATATCTTGCTTATTAAGCTGTTTATGCATACAACTAGGCCTTGTTCTCATACAAAATGCCTCATGGCCTCACCTTTAAATAGGTGAACAAGTGGACCTCAAGTCCATTCACACCCACACCCTTCTCTCACCCTTCTACATAACCTTAGTCTCTTAATACCCCCCCTCAATACCAACTATGAAAGAATGGAATGGGTGGTATTGGACATAGGATGCCTTTATAACATTAGGTGTACAAGGTTTTCAAATATAGGTGTGATTATCTAGGATTTACAAATGTGTTCCTAGAGCCTTAGAGGCTAATACATTGTTGCCATCTAAGTCTTTATTTGTTGTCGATGAAGATGTACACCTCAATGATGGTGCACCCCACTTTTTGTGTTTTCTTGGCTTCTTGTAGATGACATGCTTGAGACATACATGCCATTGCTTCCACCACATGCTTTCCACCTTGACCATTCTCACACAATGATCATGACAAGGCTGCCACCCTTGCTTAAGTGGTTTGCTTTTAGATGGTCCTCCAACATGCTTTATGCTTCCTTGAATAATATATCTCCTCCATGAGTAATGAGGTAGATTTAAATAGGGAAGGGAAAGGGAGGGTCTTACCACTTGCCTTATGCATTGGTCAAGGGCAGTGTCTACTCCACAATTACAACAACTTTGATGCATGTTAGTTATGATACCCATTAGGGTTTACAGGGTTAATGAGAGTGAGTAAGTGGTTGAGGTAAATGCTCAAACCAATAAGGTTGATCATCCTTGTCTCAAGAAGGAGAGGGCATGGCTCATAATGTTGCCAATGCCTCTTACAAATACAATGCCAAACGATGCTTACAATCATGACAACCAATAAGGTAGAGTATTTAGGGATTCTATGCTCAACCTTACAACTCATCTTATACGATAAAAATGCAGAATATGCAGCGGAATGACATGCCTTGGGCTTGGGAAACGAGAACATATGGCTTATTACATGCCTATGCCTCTTACAAACAAGGGCCTCAAGGATAATACACATAAACATTGAAGATGAGCACTTAATGTACATGTGCCCAACTTTAATAACACTCAAAAATCTGAGTTTTATGATAAAAAAACCAGAACTCTTCAACCTCTTTAGCTTATGAGATGAAGACAATTGGTTCATGGTTGCACCATTTCTTTTTGGAAGAAGCAGTTTGTCGATGAAGACTTGAATATGGCACTTATGGTGTGTGCCCGGCCTCCATGTTGATGAAGAAGAGCCTTCTTAATGTAAATGACCTCCTCCTTTGATGGTTAAGACCACCTTAGTGTTGAGCAACACTTTAGTTGATGATTAATATCACCATTAGTGTGTATAAAACACAATTAGTGTTAAAAAGCATATTTTTAGTATCAAATGACACTTATTTTGGTGATTAACTCACCATTAGTGTTTAATAACACTATTAGTGTTTAAGAACACTTTTCCTTTGCTGGATTAATAGAGTAATTCATGTTAAACAACACAATTAGTGCTTAGAAGCACACTTAATCACTTTAAAAGCTTAAAAATTGATGTTGATGTTGAAGCTTGACGGGCATGAGGTTATGGCTACCTCATGTGGATGAGAGCCACTTCAAAATCAAGATACAGATCAGCAATACTCATTCACACTCACACTTGAGTGATTAGAGGAAGGGAGTAGTTGATTAGAGCAAGAAAACCCAAAAAACAAGCTTTAATGGAGAGCTTGAGGGAAAGGAAGAACCACCGCCTGGTCTTTTGCTGATTTCTGGCATGTTCATGGTCGTTTTGAGCTCAGATTGCAGCTGTGGAGTCCTCATACATTGGGCTACCAAAGCCCTAAGACTACTTGCCTTATTGCGGTCTACAGCCAAGCAATGGCTGTATGACCAGCATAGCAGTAGGCGACGGCTTCAGACAGCAATGCCATGTCGAATGCAGGACTAATCACCCAATTGGCAGTACGATTAGATGCACGGCAGCTCCTCTACAACTTTCATGAAGAATTCGTGGAGAGATATGCCCTCTATAAGCTTGTGGAAGGTCTCCAATGGCTGGGGGTTGAGCTCCACACAAGAAAGATGAGCAAAAAATGGATATTTTTTACCTAATCTACACCACAAGTGGTTCAAATCACCTAAGCTCTGATACCATGTTGAGAAAACATGGTGCTCATGCTAGATCAAGTGTGTGGAAAGGAGAGACTCAAAAATACAAGAACAATATCTTGCTTATTAAGTTGTTTATGCATACAACTAGGCCTTGCTCTCATACAAAATGCCTCATGGCCTCACCTTTAAATAGGTGAACAAGTGGACCTCAAGTCCATTCACACTCACACCCTTCTCTCACCCTTCTACATAACCTTAGTCTCTTAATAGGCAACCCCTCCTTGCAACTCATTACCAAAGTAGATATGGGTCTCCAACCCCTAGGAGACCCCTAGCAACAAGATGGTTTCACCCATGGCAACCCCTCTTTGTAACTCATTATCAAAGTGGATATGGGTCCCCAACCCCTATGGAGGATCCTTTTTCTTGAGCAGCCCCAATACTAAAAGATATATTATAATTCTCATCAAGATCTCTACATCAACCCAATGTTTTTCCCCATTCCATGATGTAAAAGTTGAAAGCCATTTGTGGCTTTCAAGCAAGTCTTCAATTACCCCTTGCTCCCTACTCAGGTGGATGACCATTCATATTGGAAAAGGATATCATGGAGGCACTTGTCCACTTCATCAATGCATACTTTAATGTACTTGCCCTCATGGTTAGAGACTCCCCTTCTTAAGTGGTATCTTGTGGGTGCTAATGTGAGGGTCGATGCTAGGGAGGTCCTTGTAAGTCCATGTAAAATCTTATTGGTGTTGAGGGAAGAAAGATTTGACCTCCTCCAAGGTGGCTACATCCTACCATACTCATGCCACCACCAAAATTGGTCGGGGATCTTCCTCGATGCCTAGATTGAGCTCCTTAACCTCGTCTTGATAAGTGGTTAGAGAGAAAGGAACGGCCCATGCTACAACCTCATGAAGGGAAAGGGAGTAATGGGCTGACTGCATCTCAAGAGGGAAATTTTTGGTGATCTCTTCCAACCATGCCGAGGGAAACTCCTCCGCTAGGAGATCTTTGTCCTTGAACTTGCGATGTGCTTCTTGTCCCTCTCTTTGGCTATAGGGAGTAGGGGTTGATGAATCCACTTGGTCGATGGCCTCTTCAAGGTTTGAACATCAATTGAGTGTGATGGGAATCATTTCTACTAGTTCTTCTATCCAGGGGAGAGGGGAAGCCAATGTGCTTAGATATGAGGACTAGCCCACCATCAGAGTTTCTGCACCATCCACCAAATCCACTAGGTTTTATCCATTATTGGCCCTCTCTTAATAAGTGGGGAGCTTAGTGTTCTCCACCAAGTTGCATTCCATGCCAGTGGTTGGGGCTTTATTGATTTGCCACTATAGGGGCTGTGAAGTGCACTCTCTTTGTTGGTGGATCTCACCCCCACCACTATAAGTTGAGCTCCCACTTGAGCTTAGCCCAGAGTAGACCACTGTTACACAAGCCATGGGGGCTTAATTTGCACATTGAAGAGAGTTAACTCCACCTTTATTCCGGCAATCATTGCCTCCCATCCTTGGATGGGCGCATCATAAGGAGAGTCCACTCAGGAGGAGGAAGGTCCATCAATTGGTGGATGAGTGGGAATGTGCTTGGTACCTAACTCCATTGGTGTGGTTTGAATAAACTCCCTCATTGGTGGATGAGTGGGAACCTACTTGGTAATTGAATCCATTGGTGGGGTTTGAATAAACTCCCTCATTGTATATCTGTAAGATTTATTCAGCACTAAAGAGTTGATAGGATATCGAGCAGTTGGGATATTAAAAGGGGAAAGTTGAGCTCCCTTGAGATTGAGTCATGTGGTAGCCCACCAATGGAATGTCCCCTTTGGCTAAGATTGCCTCCACTAGATTGATTGGGGGTGGATTGCAAAGAACTAGCTTTGGGAAATCTCTATTGAAGTGGTCGTATGATTTGGTGCAGTGTAGGAAAGGAGTGTAGGAAAGGAGGAGACCCCTCTGGGGTAGAGAACACTAGCTTTGGCAGTGAGACCACTTTCACCATAACGGTAAAATGAGAGATTTGTGTGGAGGAGGACTGCCAAGTGACCCTTTTTATTATTGTAGTTATTCTTGGGTGGTCATCCTCCATATATACGGGGTGGATTTGGAGGAGGTTGAGGCAGTGTTGGCGGCAACATAAACCACTGGAGCTTGGTATGCTGCCAATGTGTTAGGGACCTTGGTAAGCTGGCACTTGGGGATAGGTGGTGTACTGGACTAGGGTGGCTCCTAGACCTTGGGGTTAAATGGTGTACTGGACTTGGGCTGCCATTGTATACTACACTTGCACCTAATGGGGGTAGGGGCTAGATCATAAGTCAAGTTTGTCACTTGAGGAGAGGTAGTGGAAACATGAGAGGATTGTTGAGGCATCGCTTGAGGTACCCCAAGTTGGGAGGGTATCGGTGCCGATGCATACTAGGCTACTTGTGGGAGAGAACAGTAGGTAAGAGAAGTTAGCGGTGGCGAGTGGGGGTAGTGGTGGCTAAGAAGTCTTATGCAATTTGAGTAGAAGGGGCAGGCATGCTCTACAACTATTGGTGAATTGACCTAATCCCCTTCAAGTAATAGAATTCTTTGTCCTCATGGCCCCCCTTCTAACAAAAGGAACAATATCTCATGGCCCCCCTTCTAACAAAAGGAACAATATCTCTTGGAGGGGCGCAATCACTTGGAAAATTAACTGAGTACACAGTGACATAGAGAACACTAAGATCTCAACTTGAATCCTTTAGCTTCAAATCTTTGATGTCCTTCCTAAGTGTTGTCACACCACCACATTCTCTTGTTGGGATATTTTGATGTCTTTGAGCTCCTTTGTTGGGTATGCACAGGATCGCAAACCATATAAACGTTACAATCCACATACTAGGCAAGTGCTTATGTCATGAGATGTGTTTGATGAGCTTGCTAGTTTGTACAAAGCAAAAGATAAGGATGCCAGTGATTCCAGTGATGATGATGTGCATGTGGACTTGCCACACAAGCAAGTTCTACTTCTATGTATGGGCCACAAGAGTCAAGTGGTAGAAGTGAACGTCCATGGTCAGCGGCGGGCGTTTGAGGCATGATGGTGCTAGTAGTAGTATTGTGGACAAAGGAAAGAAGAAAGTTGTAGGTATTGGCATTACAGGATATGAGTTATCTAGTTTTGAGAGTTTGGATGAGGAAGTTGGCATACTAGTCTTATGCACACCAGGTGCGAAGCAAGAGAGATATGTGCCTCCACATGCTAGAGTGACAGGTGTCTAGAGTGATCCACAGGTTTTAAGGAGATCACAGAGAGTCAGGTATCCAGTTGACAGGTTGACATACCACGGTTATGCTATGCACTATACATATATGGCTTCTTTGGTAAAGCATGTAGAACCTACATGCTATGCAGAAGCTATTGGAAAGCATGTATGGGAAAAGACAATGGATGAGGAGATGGACGCATTGGTTCATAAATGATACTTGGGATTTGGTTGCCTTACCACCACAAGGCAAGAATGTCATTGGCTGTAAATGGTTTATAAGGTGAAATGCAAGTCAGATGGTTTGATTGAGAATCATAAAGCATGGTTGGTTGATAAGGGTTATGCACAGACCTAAGGCTTGGATTATGATGAGACGTTTAGTCCAGTGAGCGAAGATGGGAACCGTGAGATTAGTTATTGCCATGGCTGCGGGAAATGGTTGGGAAATGCATCAAATGGATGTCAATAATGCATTTCTAAATGGTGATTTGTAAGAGGAAGTTTTTATGGCGCAGCCAAAGGGTTATATACACCCAAGGTACCCCACTCATGTATGCAGGTTGAAGAAAGCACTTTATGGGCTGAAACAAGCACCTCGTGCTTGGAGTGATAAGATAAGCCAATATCTTATCTCTATTGGTTTTCAGGTTTCTATGGCAGATTCTTCACTATATGTGAAGAAGACAAATCATGGGATTGTTGTGGTTGTTATCTATGTGGATGACTTGATTTTGACAGGTGATCATGCTAAAGATATTATGCATGTCAAGAAGGCATTGAGTGGGCAATTCGATATGAAAGACTTGGGTGATTTGAGGTATTTTCTTGGCATTGAAGTGGTCAAAGATCATGGAGGAATAAGGCTAGTCTAGCGCCAATATGCATTGGATATATTGGCTAGATATGGACTAAACCCATGAGTACACCCTTGGAGAAAAATGTGAAGTTGAGGGCTGATTTTGGTGAAGAGTTGGAAGATCCATCTATGTACAGGAAGATGGTTGGCATCCTCATTTACATGACTATTACATGGCCAGACTTGAGTTATGATGTTGGGCTTGTACGTCATGCAAACCCCTAGAAAGCCTCATTTGGATGCAGTGAGATGGATCATGCATTATGTAAAGACCACAACACATTATGACCTTCTTTATGAGCATGGTAAAGGCTTAGATGTATATGGCTACATAGATGCAAATTGGGCAAGTAGCTCTCATTGACAGTAGATCTGCTAGTGGTTATGCCTTTACAATTGGGAGTGTTGTGGTGAGTTGGAGTAGCAAGAAGCAAGCCACTGTTGCTTTATCCAGTGCAGAGGCTGAGTACAAAGGAGCAGCCATAGCTGCATGTGAAGGAGTATGGTTAAAGAAACTCCTGGTGGGGCTGATTTGGGTGAGCCCATTGAGGGCAAGGTTGTTATACATTGTGACAACATGAGCAACATACAATTGGCCAATAATCTAGTTTTTCATGCGCAGACCAAACATATAGAGGTCCACTATCACTTTGTCAGGGAGAAAGTGTTGGTGGATAGCACAGTGGATTTGAAGTATGTGAAGACTGAAGAGTAGGTTATCGACATATTTATGAAGCCACTTCGGAGAGAGAAGTTTGAGTACTTCTGTACCATGTTGGGAGTACATGCAATGAGCTTGAGGTTGAGTGTTGATAGCCTAAGCTCATCCTCTTCATCTATGGTTGTACATCATGAGTTTGAGAGGGGCTGTTGAGATTACAAGCTCGATGATAGCTAGAGCCAACCACGATATGTGCTAGCATGGTAGACAGTAACATGTGTGTGACAATAAATGGCCGCGTCTAGCTGGCTGTAGTGTGTGGACATTAGATAGGGTTATTTGGTGTGTGAACACAACACATGTAGGGTGTGGTGTGTAGTCCTCTTCTATTATGCATTGTGTGAGAGTGGATATGGCTTCCCTCTATGGTTAGGGTTACACTAATGGATTAGGGTTTGCTCTCTTATGTGTGCGCTCTCTCATTATCAGTCTTTTATCAGACATCCCATGCGTGGCTACCCTCTTCCTTGTGAATGTCAAAGAATGACTTCACCTCCCCATATCGTCAAAAAAATTCCCAGTGTTAGTTGGGCATCCATCAAAAACATTGTAAGAATCAACATCCAGCAAACATTTTGTTCGACATAGCACTCCATCACATAAGTAAGAATGTCCCACCTGACCAAAATCACCTAACATCTAGCCCGCAATCAATTTGAGAAAGGTAGGTAGACAGGAAAGGTGCACTCACCATAATTGCATCAAATAATCTTGTCTTTTAGCTCGATGGGACCTTAATCATGTTGTTGTGTATAGGGTTGCTAACCCATGTCATGATCGAGCTCACTTGCCTCATAGCTCTTATTAGGTGTGGCAGCTTCAACCACAACTTTTTAGCTCTCCTCCACACAATTACTATTAGCCTACCCAGCTTGTTCTGTGGATTCAATATCTTACACATCTTTACCAACTATATCGGATCCATCTTGTTGGTCACTTGCTGCCAACAAAACTAGTTTACAACTCAACCTCTGATTAGACTAACTAATTATGATTACATATCTAGTAACTAATCTTGTTTTGTGGATTCAATATCTTACACATCTTTACCAACTATATCGGATCCATCTTGTTGGTCACCTGCTGCCAACAAAACTAGTTTACAACTCAACCTCTGATCTTGCATCTTCATGGGAAGAAGATTCACAACTCCTCTCAAGAACTCCATGTGGGCACCATCCAACTACATTGTCCGCTCACCCACCTATAGCATGTTGGTGGAGTAGAAGCAATACTACTAGAGGCCAAATGTGGAATCAATCCAAGTAAGGGCATGTTTGAATGGGATCAGAGGCACACCTACGAGGTTCAAAATTCGGTGGTGGTCATGATGGGGTGGTCAATGGTTAGCCTACAAGCAACAACTATGAAGGCCAAGGCCTCAGTAATGCGGTGAGCCAACTCTAGATATCAGTGGTAGTACACATGACAATAATAGTTCATGAGTTTATGAACTTGGGGAGAACTGTGACCGCCGTCATGTTGAGGGTAGCAAAGCACATGGTGATAGGGGGAAAGGAGGAAGGGGGGAGTTTTTCTTCTTGGTCCATCCTTGGGCACTCTTTCAAATTGTTTCCATCCAAACCTTGAATTTTTTTATTGTGAATCCATCCTCTGGCACTCTTTCACTTTATTTCCATCCAAACCTTGAATTTTCTCTATTGAGGGTTATGTTTTTGGGTGCAACCCTTCTAGTTCTGTTTTTGAGCATGGAAGCTCATTCTCCATGTAATGAAGCAAGATCTCCATTGACACTTCAGCTGAATCTAATGATTCGTTTGGTTCCCTACATGGCTTCCATTTTGTTTTTGCCTTCAAGATTGATCATAGTTCTAGGTAGCTCTGTTGTTGGGGTACTCATGACTTCTTCCTTTGGAATGGAGTTTTTTGGCACCTTTGGTTGAGCTTTCCTTCTCCACACCCATTTACGACTTGTTGTTTTGATCCTTTGGTTTCTTTATAGGCTTTGCCTTGAGTTTAGACCTTGTAGAACCCTAATAGTTGACATTGTATCTTTGGAGAGGCTTGTGCTTGGCTTTATTGTCATCTTTGGAATCCAAACTTGACGTGCTCCTTAATAGTATCCTTGAGCCTTTAATGTTGTTTACAAGCACAAAGTACTTCTTGACCTTACTTCTACTATACCTTTGGTGACGAGGATTCCGGCTCCTTATAGCTTAGTTTTCGTTGCCCTTTATAGCTGTGGGCATCCATACTTTTCTTTCCTCATCATAAATACCTTGAGTTTGTAATGTTTGCTTTGGTACCTAATTCATGATGATAGTAGGAGTTTTTTGTACCATTATCTTCCTAGGTGTTGTGGCTCTCTCTCTCTTGAGAGATTAATTGCTTTTGGCATCTCCACTCTTTTTGGTTTTTCTTGTCTTGATTCCAATATTATCTGCTTCTAATAACACATGATGGCATTTTTTTATTTCTTCTCTGAAGTCCATAGTGGTATCTTTATGGCTTCACCATCTATCATTAGCATTTCCACTCACGCTCACCATTGAATCGTGTAGTTAGTTGCACTAATCCAAGTTCTTCCTAGTAGTACGTACTCTTCCATAGTTCCTGCGGGCATCACATACACCTTACACGACCAAGGGTTATTTCTAGTGGAAATATTAATCTTTAAAGTTCCCAAGACCCCTAATGTTCTTGCATGCACACTTTTAACTTTGGTTGATGTTGACTCTAACTCTGTTTCTTCAGCTTCACCTATGTTTCATATGAGAGTAAGTTGTGACTTGCCCCCCCGAGTCAGTCACAATTGTGAGACCCCTACCCCCTCTATGCATTGAACTTTGGAGTGCTGGCAGTAGAGCAGAAGTAGCAACCTTGCACGCAGGGCAGAGTTTTCCACTCGGGGCCTCACTCACGAATGTTCGGAAAAGAGACTAATCTAGCTGCCCTTCCAAAACCGAACCCAGAAAAAACTTCCCTCGCCAAAGAATAGGCAATTCCTCCAGGAAAAATCTTCTAACGTAGTCAACAGCCTTAACTATCCTTTGTATTCCGACCGACCCGGCAACTCACATGGCCGAATCAAAGGAGGAACTTGCACTTGGTTCATAGAGACCAACGCTTTTTTCCCCATCAAAAGAGGCACATCCGTTGATTCTTTTTCCATAGAACAAGGATTATCTTGGGACTTACTTCAACTATCGTAACTTGAACAAAATTGAATTTTATTATAGGAATCCATCAGTCCAGACTAACCCCATCTAACCAATCGCCCAACCACTGTATTGATAGGATCTATTATAAAAATTTGGATATGTTTTATCCCAGGTACCAGGGAAAAGAGTTCCCAGGCCCCCTAGCCTACTCTCATGCAAAACTTAAATAGACACACCACTTATGCACCCAATATGAAATTGCATTTTCTCCGACTCAACTATTTCCAAAACAGCATTGCAATAAAACCACAGTGTTTCCAACATAATCCTCAGTATTCCAGTTCTAAGTCCAAATTCTAATCATTCCTTCCTCGGCGTACCTATGGCATCATTGGCAACCAGAACGCTCACCACCTACTCACTTAGGGTCCTTTTCAATAGTTCCTAGTAGTATCCAGGAATATAATCAGTATTCCATTCATTCCTTCCTTAGCATACCTATGGCATCATTGGCAACCAAAACGCTCACCACCTGCTCACTCAAGGGCCTTTTCAATAGTTCCTAGCCCATAGTACCTAGGAATATAATCACATAAAAACCATATGGACTCTCAGTTGGAGATCAGCAAGATCAACCAACAAGATCCATGTAAAAGAGCCATGAACTCATCCGTTGAAGACCAGCAAGGCTAATTAACCAGATCCATGCCTGTGTTCAGAAAACAACTCCAATTCATTTTTCTTTCTCGTCGCACGTGTGGGTATCCTAGGCGACCCAAAGCCCAAGCACCGTATGGTCAGCACCCTCTAGGTTCCTTTGCAGGTCACCTAGCGCTTCACTCATAGGCCGCTTCCTTGGTCCCTCATCCACCGTATCGGAAGCTCACCATTTTCAAATCGAATCAAGACTAGTCAAGACCTCGGCCGACCTTGCCATGCGAGATATCCTTCATCATTCACTCTCCATCAGCTATTGCAATTATTTCACTTAGGTCACCCGACCTCATTCCACAAGATAGTCAAAATGCTTCCCCAGCATTATTGACATAAAACAATCTTTAAAAACAGGTTTCACATACAATTATAGTTCCAACAAAATTCCCATCATTACACATTACATCCTTTCTCATCGTCCCATATCATTTCTCATCATGACCTATCATTTCTCATTATCCCACATCAATTTACATCCATTCACATTACTCCCACATCAACTCACATCCAATCACATCATCTCACATCAATTCACATCCAATCACATCATTCCCACATCAACTCACATCTAATCACATCAACTCACATCCAATCACATCATTCCCACATTAACTCACATCATCTCACATCAATTCACATCCAATCACATCATTCTCACATCAACTTGCATCCAATCACATCATCTCATATCAATTCACATCCAATCACATCATCCCGCATCTAATCACATCATTCCCATATCAATCCACATCTATTCACATCTTCCCACATCAATCCAGATCTAATCACATCACTCCACATCTATTCACATCTTCCCACATCAATCCACATCTATTCACATCAATCCACATCTAATCACATCATTTCCACATCAATCCATATCTATTCACATCTTCCCACATCAATTCACATCATTTCACATCCATTCACATCATTTCACATCCATTCACATCATTTCACATCCATTCACATCATTCACATCATTCCATATCATTTCACATCCATTCACATCATTTCACGTCCATTCACATCCATTCACATCATTTCACATCCATTCACATCATTTCACGTCCATTCACATCATTTCACATCCATTCACACATCATTATCATAACTTATTCAACTCGTCTACTTTCAACCAGAATTCAAAAATTCATCATCCTTCAATCAGAATCCAAATCAATTCATCAAATTTTCAACCAGAATTCTAAAATCATATCAACCAACATTCGAAATCATCATCTAGGATAGCATTTTTGCTTATAACTTCAAAGTCTTAGATTCACTCGTATATATTGTCAGTAAAGAGCTGCAATATATCCACGGTATATACGGGTAGCCACAGTCCTTGGAGATATAAGGTAAATACCATCATATCTAGGCCTCAAGCAAGTCGGGGATTCCACATAATTGCGGGAGATATAAGGTAAATACCATCATATCTAGGCCTCAAGCAAGTCGGGGATTCCATATAATTGCGGTATTTCCATCTAAAAACCCAATTTTCAATTTATGAATTTCCATTCTGAATATCAATTCGTACGAGTTTCAACACTCAATTATAGTCTTTCACTAGTAATTCATAATTTTTTTGACATTTCTTGCTTCTTGGTTGATCAACTTCAACCAACCAGCTGTGAGACCCCTGCCCCCTCTGCGCATCGAGCTCTGGAGCGCTGGCACAGGAAGTAGCAACCTTACACGCAGGGCAGAGTTTCCCACTCGAGGCCTCACCCATGAATGTCCAGACAAGAGACTAATCCAGCGGCTCTTCCACCCAAAAAAACTTCCCTCTCCTAGAAAGCATAGGTGATTCCTCCAGGAAAAATCTTCTAACGTGTAGTCAACAGCCTTAACTATCCTTTGTATTTCGACCGACCCCGCGGGTCACATGGCCGAATCAAAGGAGGAACCGTTTTTTCCCCCATCAAAAGAGGCACATCCGTTGATTCTTTTTCCATAGAACGAGGATTATCCTAGGACTTACTTCAACTATCGTAACTTGAACAGAATTGAATTTTATTATAGGAATCCATCAATCCAGCCTAACCCCATCCAATTCCATGGGTTAGCCAACCGCCCACCAACCATTGTATTGATAGGATCCATTATAAAAATTTGGTTATGTTTTATCCCAGAGGTACCAAGGAAAAGAGTTCCTAGGCCCCCTAGCTGGCTCTCATGCAAAACTTAAATAGACACACCACTTACGTGAAAAGATGTAGGGGAGAAGAGAGCTTGAGCTCTTGCAAGCACACACACTCATTAAACCCTAAAAGAGAACACACAAGGTGAGAGGCTGAAAATCTTCTTCTTCTTCACACAACACTCAACACACCATATACAAAGATAGGAGTACACACATATGAAGAGGTACTCAACCAAATACATACTAGGGTTCTCTATAGTGTGAACCCAACTAAATGAGCTGGCGCTATGACTATGCCAGTCTCTAGAATGGCTGTCACACAGCCTGTCATCCCACTAGCCACATATCACCCATGATCTCACCAACCATGCCAGTGGTGTAAGTGTAGGGCCTATCCCCCAGGCGGGTCATCTCAGTGTCCACCGCCTCACTAGATGAGCTCGATATCTCAACACTCTCCCTCAAGCTCAACTCCATCTCATGTACACCAAGCGAAGCCCTGAATTTGCGGAGCTTCTCTGTACCCAATGCTTTGGTGAAGATGTCAGCGACCTAATCCTGTGTGCTGACATAAACAAGGTCAACGTCTCCTGCCAAAACCTTCTCTCTGACACAAAATGGTAGTGGACCTCTATATGCTTCCTGCGAGCATGAAAAACTGGGTTCCTGGCCAACTGTATACTGCTAATATTGTCACAGAAAATGACCACTTGTCTATCCACTGATAGACCCAAATCTGCAAGTAGCTTTCTCAACCAATCTACCTCACATGCTGCCATAGCAGCACCTCTGTACTCGGCCTCTGTACTAGATAGAGCAACTGTAGGCTACTTCTTGCTGCTCCAAGTCACAACAGCACTCCCCAAAGAAAACATGAAGCCACTAGTAGATCTTCTATCTGAGATACTACCAGCCCAATTAGCATCTGTGTACCCATGCACATATATCTCCGTCCCAATTTCATAAAATAGTCCACAATGCAAAGTAGACCTCACATACCTCAGTATGCGTCTCAATGCATCCAAATGCGGCTTTTGATAAACTGACTCACCAACCCAACAGCATAGCTCAAATCTGGCTTGGTGATCGTCATGTAGATCAAGCTTCCTACTATGCGTCTATACATAGTAGGATCCTCCAAAATCTCTCCTGAATCTGCACTCAACTTGCCATTCTGATCTAATGGCAGTGAGATAGGTTTACAGCTTATCATACCATACTTGGACAACATGTCCAAGCTATACTGTCTCTGCAGTAATCCAATATCATGTGTGTGGTGACCTAATCACCTCAATACCCAAGAAATATCTGAGCTCCCCCAGATCCTTTATCTCAAACTTTTGTCTAAGCAAGATCTTTACATCAAAGATCTCTGTATCATGGTCCCCCGTAATGATCAAGTCATCTACATAGATGACAACAAGCACAACCCCTCTATCACTGTGTCTCACATACAGCGAGAAATCTGCATTGACTACATGAAAGCCAATAGTGATAAGATATTTAGAAATCTTGTCCAACCATGCTCTTGGTGCTTGTTTTAAGCCATACAAGGCTTTCTTCAACCTGCAAACATGCTCGGGGTGACTCACATCCTCATAACCAGGTAGCTGCAACATATACACCTCTTCCTGCAAATCCCCATGCAAGAATGCATTCTTTACATCCATCTGATGTAAAGACCATTGCATTGACGTAGCCATTGCTATCACAACTCTCACTGTTGCCATCTTGGCAACTGGGCTGAAAGTTTCCTCATAATCAATGCCATATGTCTACGCATATCCTTTGGCTACCAATCTAGCCTTGTATGTGCTTATGCTTCCATCACTGTTATGCTTTACTTTGTACACCCACTTGCATCGAATGGCTTTCTTGCCTTCAGGCAACTGCACTAAATCCCAAGTCTCATTTCCATATAGTGCATCCATCTCCTCATCCATAGCTTTCTCCCAACACACATTTCCAACAGCCTCATCAATGCATGTGGGCTCTACAACCTGTACAACTTTTGCCATGTATACATAGTGATGTGCCACATAACCATCATAGGTAAACCTCTACACACGATTCTTTACTCTCCTAGATCTTTGCAGCTTTGCATTCATGGCTTCCATAGCCTTCTTTACACCAGGTGTTCTCATAGCTCGTATCCCAAGTTCCTCATCAAGGCTCATCTCTGAGCCACTAGACTCTCCATCAACATGAGAATGCCCTGCACAAATGTCAGGCATACTAAGGGGCTCAACCACTTTCTCTTTGCCTTTATGTGATGTACTAATCACATTTGCAGGACTGGTATTATGATGCAGCCTGCCACTCCATGGTCTATCAACTGAACCACTAGATGAGGACTCTCCTGGTCCACTCAAAGACTGTGATTGCTGACTTGCATTCTGTGCAACCACATTTCCACTCACATCAGCCCCAACAGCTTCTTTTTCAGCAGCATACCAGCTGCTTCATCTCATCAAAAACAACATCCCTGCTTACCCTCAACTCAAGTGTAGCAGGGTTATAACACATGTATCCCTTTTGCTCAAGGGAATATCCAATAAACACACATTTTTTAGCTTTTGGATCCAGCTTAGTTCTCAGCTCATCTGGCACATGCACATCTGCAATGTATGTGCATCATCGTATATCAACAGGTGAGGCCTTAGCTAAGGACACTTAGTGCTTGTGTGATTTTATCTACATATTGAGCACTATACCAACTCTCGGGTCGGGGATATAGATGTTGGTTCATGGGCACATCCCTTACTTATTTTAGCTTTATCTTATCTAGAAGCATAATGCTTGGCTCATCTAAAGTCGTATCCTTTATTCGTCTCTCCGAGGTTGTGCTTATTCGGCCTAAACGCATGCAAGACCACGAAGCTACCATAGTGACAGATTTGGCATCATCATGATTTGGTAACTCAAGCATGTTATCCTTAAAATCGATAGCTAACTTGCAACAATCATCAAGCAATGGTTTGGCCTATAACTAAGCATGCGTCCTTGTATCCCTTACTCCCCTATGGAAGCAGCCAATTGCTCATATGTTAGCCTCTCTCTCCCAAGGCTTACACCTTGAGTTCAAGTTTTTTAGACATGAGATATAATATCTCATAGACTCGTGATCTTCTTTCTTAATGTTGTATGAGCCACAGAGGTCCACTTTTCTCCACTTCATGCAAAACTAGGTATGAACACACTCTTAAGCCGTGCAAAATTAATCATGTCATCCAGCTTAAGCAATTGATACCATTGGTGCACTTTTCCTTTTAGCATAAGGGAGAACACAAATATTTTTATTTGGTCACTAATTGGACCAAAAGTTTTGCACACTGATTCGAATATCATAGTCTATCTTGGACGAAATACCATGGGAGAAACAAAACAGCTAAAGATACTAAGAGTTGAAGGACTAGAACTATAAGGACATGAAAGAACTGCCACTAGAGGTGGTGTAACACACCATTCGCATCATAGAAGGTTTAAGGCCAGTCAAGCAACGTCCATACCGAATGAATCCAAAATACTCAGCAATTGTAAATGAGAAAATTGACAAACTCATTATTGCTGTTGATTTCATTTATTAGATTGAGCACACTGATTGGGTATCACCAATTGTGATTGTACCCAAGAAAAATAGAAAGTTTTGCATCATGTGTGTAGATTTGAAGAAGGTAAATGCGGGCAACTCAAAGGGACCACTACCCATTACCATACATAGAGCACATTGTTTTAGAGAGAGTGGCTGGAGTAGAAGCCAAT
Source organism: Cibotium barometz (assembly GCF_041138505.1). Taxonomy (NCBI): domain Eukaryota; kingdom Viridiplantae; phylum Streptophyta; class Polypodiopsida; order Cyatheales; family Cibotiaceae; genus Cibotium; species Cibotium barometz. Next base: position 25,549,415 of record NC_141096.1, on the reverse strand, counting down.
TTTCTAGATGGATTCTTACGATACAACCGTGTATCAACACCAGAGGACCAACATAAAGCAACTTTCACTCCACCACATGGGGAACCTTTGCATATAAGATCATGCCATTTGGACTGACCAATGCTCTTGCAACACTCTAGAGGTTAATGAGCATAACTTTCAAGGACTACTTTGCAAAAGTGGTTGGAAGTGTTCATTGATGATCTCTGTGTGCATTCACAATGGTTGGAGCATTTAGCTTGCCTAAGAAACGTGTTTGAAAGATGTCAATTGTAATGCATATCTTTAAAGCCTTTGAAATTCCAATTTTGGGTAAAGCATGGAGTGATATTAGGACATATAGTGTCTAAGAATGGGATATCCACTGATGATAACAAGGTAAAAATCATACTAGAGCTGCCACCACACCCACCAACTATACAAGGAAGTATAGCAATTTATGGGTCATGTAGGCTATTATAAGAGGTTCATTATGTTCTATGTTGATATTACTAGGCCACTGTATAAGCTTTTGATTATCTTTAAATGGACCGAGGAGTGTCAGGGGGCAAGCTTACGATGAATTAAAGAGGGCATTAACTAGTGCACCTATCTTAAGGCCACTAAATTTGGATCTCATGTTCCATGTACACATTGATGTATCAAACTTCACAATTGGGTGTGTTTTGGCACAACCAAGAGAGCATAAATTAAATTACGTAATTCGCTTTGTAAGTTAACAGCTCAATACCACAATCAAGAGGGAAGGGCTAGCCATGGTGTATGCAATGAAAAAGTATAGACACTAGCAAGCTCATCTTCTTTGTGGATCATAAGCTTTGTTGTATCTTATCATCAACAAACCTTGCATGATGAGGAAAATTACTTACTGATGATTGTTGTTGTTGATAGAGTTTGACTTTACTATCATAGTAAGGAAAGGTTCACAACATGTATTGGCAAATCACGTCAAGAATCCCTAATAGAGAACCTACCATTTGTGTTGACGATGAACTACTAGATTATGTGCTATTCAAATTATATCTGGTGCTAGAATGGAGCAAAAAAATCTTCAAATATCTTGCCTATGGATTTCCATAGGACAAGCCATTGGACAAGGATAGAATACAATGACTTATTAAATTAACAACACCTTACAAATTGATATAACTGTCAACTCTATAACTAGACAATGATTATGTGCTTAGACGATGTGTAAGGGAGGATGACCATTTTAGAAGTACATAGTGGGATTGCCGGTGGACATTTTGCAGACGAAGTAACAATGAGAAAGATCTTGCAAGTAGGGTTATGATAGCTAACAATGTTTGGGTGATGCCATGGAATTCATTAAACATTGTGATAAATGCCAAAGCTTTTTCCCCATAATGCCTTTGGTCCCTATCATTATGCAAGCTTTTGAAAAATGGGGAATAGACTTTGTTGGATCTATCAACCCAACTATGCAACAAAGCAGGCCCGGTATATAATTGTTACCCCCCACCACCGAGTATTTCACAAAATGGGAAGAAGTGAAAACCACACAAAAGCTGGATGATTGTATAACTGCTAAATTCTTATAGGAGCATATCATATCAGGGTTTGGGTGTCCCCTAGAGCTGGTTAGCAATAAGGGTTCTCATTTTATCAATGAGGTCATTGTGAACATCTATTGGACTGGCACCGAAAGTCATCACCATACTATCTTGAAGCCAATGGGTAGGCATAAAGTACTAATAAAGTCCTCTATAGTATCCTAACCAAGACTTTAGAAGCTAGCCATAATGATTAGAAGCATAAGTTAATGTCAGCAAATGTGGACCTATAGGACTTCCTATAAGGTTGCTACAAGGCAAACTCCTTTTTTCAACTTGCCTACTATGGGATTGAGGTAGTGATGCCTATGAGAGTGGTTGCTCTCCATGGAAGGCACAAATGATAATTTAATCAAAATCTAAAGAGCTGCAGGAAAGAGACCTAGTACTTATGTATGAAGTTAGTTCTTCTAAAAAGAAAAAATTGAAATATCAAGGGTTAAGGCCACTTAGAGTTGTGGATCTCACCTCCCAAGGTGTGGCTTATATCAAATCCATTAATGGAGTTGAGATGCAGGGTTAGATAAATGGTAGCAAAAGCTCAAAAATACTATGGACCCTTAACCCAAGGGAATAGTCATGCAAAAACAAACAAGAAAATCTTAAATAAGAGAGGCTAAGGAAAGAGGCATAAGAAGAAGCTAAGGGAAGCTACAGCCAAAGCCAAACAAAATGGGCTAACACTACAAATAAACATCTTTACTCTAACCCTGATCGAAGAGGAAGACCTTGATATAGAGCCTGCTTGTCTCAAAGTTGGACTCTCTATGGAGGGAAAAACAAAAAATCTTCTTGCGATGACTGTAAGATTCCTCCCTCCAGCTTTTGAGATGTAAAGCTATAAGAACCTCCCCTTCAGTCTCTGTAATCATCCCCTAATTTTGAATGCAAGAAAATATTGTTTTACCCTATTTTGGTCTAGAGAGAGGTAATACAGTTTTGAAATATTTTTGGATAAGAATTTTCTCCCAGTCAATAGGAAGAGATCCCCTAAAACAAAATCTTAAAAAGAGTTTTCCAATGTGCATTAGAAATTAATTGAATATGTGAATTGGACATCTTGGCCTAGGGGTATAAAATTTTAGAAAATTTCTTATTAAGTTCCAAAGAGTGTCAAGAAGGACCAATAAGGTTAATCCAAGTGTTGGGATGAGAAAAAGGCAAAGAATATAAGAAAATCTCCCAAAAATGAGTAAATTTTCACGTAAGATGAAGAGTTGACTAGTATAGGGTTAGTAAAAAAATGGAATTTTTTAGTAAAAAAATAGAATTTTTGACACCTCAGAATGGGGAGAAGGGCTCATGAAGGAGGCGCCTAGAAATCACATCAAGAGGGAATTTTTTAATTTGAAAAAGTGAGATATTTCATCTTTCCTCTCTCCTCCTTCAAACCAAATCAAAAAAGTGAGCCAAACTAGTCTAAACTTGTCCAAAATGGATCAAACTGGAGCTAGAAGCCTCTAGATTCTAGTTGGACTTGGTTGGTGGTCTCCCTCACCTATAAATAGATCCCCATTCCTTTGTATTTTTATATTGGAGTAACTATATGCTAGTGTAAATTTTATTTTATTATATTTCTATTATTGTGAAGCTTTGGAGCTTCATTAATCCTCTTCTTCTCTTTGAGATTACCCTCTTTTACTTGGTGGCTAAGTTTCTTCTTTGAGGGCTTCACATTTCCCTAAAGAATCAAGAAAACCAAGGGTAAGCCTAAATCAATGATGTTTTGGTAATCTCTTCCCAACCTCCTTCATGCTTGGGAAGCATTTTATTTTGTGGTTTTTCTCTTAAAACCATGCTTTTCTTGATTTTCTCTTAAAACCATGCTTTTCTTGATTATGTGACAAATTAATGTTTATGTTTAAGCCTTGGTTTATGCATAAACTAAATTTTATATTAAAAGTGAAATTTTTAGCATTATCATTTCGTAGTAAATGCAGGGAAACTATAGCAAAATTTTATCAATAGAAAATGAAGGTTTTTGCATAAATTAAATTTTATGCTAAAAGTGAACTTTTGAGTATTCTCATTTCATAGTAAATGTGGGGAAACTATAGCAAAATTTTATCATTAGAAAATGAAGGATTTGCATAAATAATTTTTTATATTAAAAGTGAACTTTTGGGCATTCTCATTTTGTAGAAAAAGTGGGAAAACTATGGCAAAAATTTATTATTTAAAAAATAAATTTTATGCATAAGGGACCAAGGAAGCGGCCTATGAGTGAAGCGCTAGGTGACCTAAACCTAGAGGGTGCTGACCATACAGTGCTCAGGCTCTAGGTCACCCAGGATACCCACACGTGCGACGAGGAAGAAAAATGAGTTGGAGTTGTTTTCTGAACATGGGCATGTATCTAGTTGATTGGCCTTGCTGGTCTTCAATGGATGAGTTCATGGCTCTTTTACATGGATCTTGTTGGTTGATCTTGCTGATCTCCAAAACTGAGAGTCCATATGGTTTTTATGTGATTATATTCCTAGGTACTCTGGGCTATTGAAAAGGCCCCTGAGTGAGCAGGTGGTGAGCGTTCTGGTTACCAATGATGCCATAGGTATGCTGAGGAAGGAATGAATGGAATACTGATTATATTCCTGGGTACTATGGATAGGAACTATTCAAAAGACCCCTAAGTGAGTAGGTGGTGAGCATTCTGGTTTGCCAAAATGATGCCATAGGTACGTCGAGGAAGGAATGACTGGAATTTGGACTTGCAACTGGAATACTAAGGATTATGTTGGAAACACTGTGGTTTTATTGCAATGCTGTTTTGGAAATAGTTGAATCAGAGAAAATGCAATTTCATATTGGGTGCGTAATGTTGAGATATCGAGCTCATCTAGTGAGGTGGTGGACACTGATGACCAGCCTGGGCCCTACACTTACACCACTGGCATGGTTGGTGAGATCATGGGTGATATACAGCCAGTGGGATGAGAGGCTGTGTGACAGCCATTCTAGAGACTGGCATAGTTATAGCGCTAGCTCATTTAGTTGGGTTCACACTAGATGTATTTAGTTGAGTACCTCTTCATATGTGTGTACTCCTATCTTTGTATATGGTGTATTGAGATTGTGTGAAGAAGAAGATTTTCAGCCTCTAACCTTGTGTGTACTTGGTTGAGTACCTCTTCATATGTGTGTACTCCTATCTTTGTATATGGTGTGTTGAGTGTTGTGTGAAGAAGAAGAAGATTTTTAGCCTCTAACCTTGTGTGTTCTCTTTTAGGGTTTTGTGAGTGTGTGTGTGCTTTTGTAAGAGCTCAAGCTCTCTTCTCCCCTGCATCTTTCCATGGTATCAGAGCCCGATTCATGCTAAGGGCTAAGGGTTGAAAAACTTTGTCCGATAGAATGGAGTTTTTCAGGCCAAAAACACGTTTCGGGCACGTTACGACCTCCGTTTTTCAGAAAGCAGGTGATTTTGAGCACTGCGGGTAAGTCATCGATTCTCTGCAGAACTCTATTTTAAGAACTGCAGGAAGACATATTGGTTGTGCAGACATTGTGTGTGCTGAAGGAGGTCAACATTTGCCATTGGGTGTATGTATGCACATTGAGATCACTGGTTGTTGTGACATTTGAGTGTACTACAGTACCGCTGCAAAAAATACAACAGTTTGTGCAGGACAAACCAGAGTGCTGTTTCTGGTAAATTTGTGTGTCTGGCAAGATGTCAAATGATGGCATAAACCAGATTGTTGCTGGAGAAGCTTGATAAGAACAACTTCCATGCTTGGAGGTTCATGTTGACGAATTTCCTGATGGAAAAGGGTTATTGTTAGGACTACATAGAAGGTGAGCATGAAGAGGCACTGGAGATACCGGAGATCAATCCGATTGCTGCAGATGTGAAAGAGTTCAAGGATTGGAACCAAGGAGCCAGAAAAGTTATGTATTGGCTCTCTATCAGTATACAGGACATTATGATTGGGCACATTCAGGATGCCAAGTCCCCCAAGGAGGCGTGGGACACCTTGGTAAAACTCTATAAAATGAATACCAAGGCACGAAAGATACAACTGAAGAATGAACTTCATACTGTGGAGAAAAAGAGTATGTCTGTGAATAACTATGCATTGAAGAATCCCTTGCATTTATTGGCATTTTAGTAGATGATGATGACAAGGTGGAAGTCTGTCTACGTGGTCTCGGGCCACAATACAAGGCGTTCAAGTCTATTCAAACTCGAGAAAACATTCCCAATTTCACAAATTTGGTATCTATGTTGATTATAGAAGAGAAGAGCTTGGGTGAAGACCAACAGTCTTCACAAAACAAAAACAGCTCAGAGCAACAGGCCTTCTACACAAGTTCAGGAAGAGGATGAGGTAGAGAAGGCCGTGGATGCGGTCAAGGAGGTGGCCGAACAGGTAATCAGAATTAAAGCCAGCAACAGCAACAACAACAGTCCCAGAATTCACAACAACAAAACAATAACACGCAGGTGGAAGAGGCCAATTCAGAGGCAGGGGGAGTCAAAGAGGTCGTGGAAATTGGCAAATGCAGTATAATGATACACGTGGATGTTTTTATTGTGGTAAGCCTGGACAAGTGCAAGTAGATTGTTATAAGAAGCAGGCTGACATGTAAAATGGGAAATTACAGCAAAACAACTATGCATTCTCAAGCAGAAACAATGAGGATAATGAAAGGTTGTTTGTTATGCAGCATGTCGTTAATGCCATGTCTGAAAATGTTGAAGCAGCACATAAAGATGATGTATGGTACGTTGATTCAAGTGCTTCGAACCACATGACAAGTCATGGGGAGTGGTTCAAGGAGATGAAAAACCTTGAAAAACTAGGTTTTGTGGAAACAGGGGATGACACTACTCATCCAATTGCCCATGTTAGAGATGTGCCATTGTCTATGCAGGATGGCAAAGTGAAGTACCTTGCAGATGTACCTCATGTTTCGAACATAACAAAGAATCTGGTTTCAGTTGGCCAGATGATTGAGTAGGGTTGCAGGTTTGGCTTAACCCTGATGGTTCTTATGTTGAAGACTTTAAAGACAAGTGCAGGTTGGTTGCAAAACAGAGTGGGCAAAATGTTTACATTGAATGTAAACATGCTTGAAGTGAGTGCCGTGTGTGCGGTAGTGAGCTAGGATGTGCTACCTAGTATTGTAATGCATCAATGTATTGTGAGATAAAGCAATATATAAGCAATAGGCTAAATAGAAGCTTTGGACACTTGCCTGGCCATAGTTTAAGTGTGTGTATGCCATTTATATAAGGCAATTTCTCTCATAATGCAAGGACACTCTCCCATTGTGTAAGTGAGATTTCCCTCTTGCTAGACCTCTCTCTAATCTTCTCTCTATTGCATGGTAGTGGATGTGTGTGAGTGATTTGAGGTGAGAGGAGGGAGTAGTGCCCATAGTGCAATGTGACAGTATGACAATGCTAAAGGGAGAATGTGAATGGTAAGCTACCCATGGCGATGTTAAGCTTGGAGACCTCAAGGGTTATGAGCTCTACTAACAAAAAGATCCCCACGACACGTTGAGGTGAGAAGAGGTGAGTGGTTCCCTGGAAGCTATCTGTTAGCCTTAACAGGGGGTGGGCATGATAGGCGGGTGGTTAAGGCAGCATCCTTTCTCCTCCCGGATGCTAGTTTTGCCCACCCATCCCCCACTCCACAAAGAGGTGAGAGAGAGTGTGTGTTCCTCCTTTAAAAAAAAACAAAAGTACATCATGCTCAAGAAGCCTAGATTTGGAATATTGACACTAGCGGGCCAAACAATTACGGGCATTCACATAACATCTCATTACATCTATTCACCTCACATCTCATCATCTCTATTCACATCCATCCATCCATTCATTCACATCTATCTAATTCGCATCACATCTCATCACATCTATTTACCTCTCATCTCATCACCTCTATTCACATCACACCCATCCATCCATTCATTCACATCTATCTAATTCAGACGACAACTAAGAATGCATGTCTCAAGCATGAAAACTAAGGACACATGTCTCAAGCACATCTTTGATCTTGCTGTAAAAGTGACAATCGATGTACATCTTTATTCCTCTAGATCCAATATTGGAGTTGAAAGACAATTGACTAATCACACCAACGGCCTACCACTATCAATCACATAACCTATAATAAAATCTCAAGCACTGTGAATCTCAAGAATTGAGATGCTTCTAAATCCTGAACCCAATCTATGATCAAGTACATTAATTTAGGGGGTGAGGGTGGATAATTATAAGGTGGCACCCTTTCTCCTCCCAAGCGTGGGCTCCCCCTCACTCCACAAAGTGGTGAAAATATAGTGTGTGTGTGTGTGTGTGTGCGTGCTGTAATCGTCACAAAAAAGTACATTAATTGGCGTTTCACTAAAAAAAGAGTTGGTGCATGATCATCTTCATGATAGCTAAAAGGGTGAAGCACCAAGCATAAAAAAATGCCAATAACAATATTAAAAAATAAATACTTCGTCAACCATAAGGTAATATAATGACCTTTATTAGACTTCTAAGGTTTAAAATCAATATTTTCTCATAATGTTTTAAGGTTCCTTAGAACCTCTCTCTCTCTCTCTCTCTCTCTCTCTCTCTCTCTCTCTCTCTCTCTCTCCCCATGAAGAAAAATCTAAAATACTTCACATATTCAAAGTTATCTTTACACAACCAACTTGATTGCTTAATTAAACTTTCAATTAAAAAGCCTCTATTTGGTTGAACAATTCATGGTTCCTATATGAACCCATGCACTTGATTCATAACCAAAGTACTACTCAATCTAATGAGCAAGGAGTTAAAACCAATACTTCAAACAATTAAGCTTCATAATCCTCTGTGTGTGTGTGTGTGTGTGTGTGTGTGTGTGTGAAGATATATCTAAAATATTTCACATTTTCATATTTATCTCTACATAACCGAGCTTAATTAAACTCTCAAAAGCCTCTATTTGGTTGCTCAATTCATGGTTCATATATGAACCCATGAACTTGATTAATAACCAAAGTAATACCCAATCTGATATGGAACAAGTAGTTAAAACCAACTCTTTGAACGGTTAAGCTTCACAATCCAAAAAGAGAAATACCAAATAAAACACTGCTAAGTAAGTTTTCCACTTATCTAAGTGTCCACCCAATATCTACTCACTCATGATCATGTCCATAAAGCAATCCAAAGTCCGTGTAATTAATGGTCATGTACACATCATTAATACTCAAAGCACATATAGATGGGTTCGGCTAGCACTCACCACCCAACCAAACGCTACAAGCCATATAAATTAATAACAACCCCCCTCCCTCCCACCTCTCCCCCTCGACCATACCAAATTCCACACCACAAAGGTATGCATGTTGCACCCCAATCACCAAGACTATCACTAATGTGACTAGTTAGTGAGATATCTAATAGTTGGCCCTTGGGAGGCTCCTCTTCCAAGGTTTGAATCCCACCAACAAACTCTCTCAAAATGAGTCACACCCCAACTATATATAACCCAATAATAAAATCCGCGCTAATACGAAGTGTTTAACCTTAGTGATAGCCTTGTTATGTCTACACAATGGGATAAAAACAAAGTTAAGGTGCTTTAATATAAAACAAAGCTAGCTCCTCAACTCATCTTGTATAAAATATTCATAAGCCTTATATTGGGTGAATTACATTTATGATAAGCTAGTTATCATTCAAGTCAAAAGAAAATAAAAACAAGCATGACATGACATTTTGGTAGAATTTTGTTGAGTAACAAAGACACACGAGTCTAACGTAAGATGCATTGGGTGAATTACATTTATGATAATAGTTATCATTCAAATCAAATGAATTTTTTAAAAAAAAACATGACATGACATTTTGGTAGAATTTTGTGAGTATAACAGAGACACACGAGTCTAACGTGAGATGCATTCACACTATGAATGAAAAATTAATTAGCACTTGTTGGTAAACTAGGAAAATGTTGCAAACTTAATTGCTTTTGGATTGTTTAGACATACATCATTTGGTTATGGATTGTGTATACTATGTACATACATTACTTAAACTATTTTTTAGATGTAAGGAACTTAATAGATTTAAAAAGTTAAAGTTGTCTGTATCATGATTGACTTATTAAGCCTATGTAGGGACTTTTTTGATATATTGAGTACACTCATAGCTGTCGTATCTTTCAAAGGATAGAAAGTGTCGTATCTTTCAAAGGGTAGAAAGTGATGTTTTCTATGACTATGACATGGCATCATGTATGGTACACTATAAAAAATCAAGCATGGGAGAGATAAGTTGAAGACTTCTTTGAATGAAAGTGAAAGTGTGCAACACCAAAAATGGTGCTTTGTGTGGAGTTGAATGAGCTCTTTCCATGGCATCCTTATCTCTCAATCAACATAGCAATGATATCGAGCTATGGCCTTATGAACTTACTCATTCTTAGCTACATGTTTTGATTGTAATGTACTTGCATTCTCTCTCGTGCATGTTGATGTCATTCATTGTGCAATTTAACCATATATCTTTTCTTGGCAAGGGGTACATGGCATAAGAAATTATGCTATGCGTGGAAGTTGATCATGGACAAAATATATATTTGTTTCAAATGGTAGAAAACCTTCATTTGCAAGACTTACAAAGAATTACAGGGCCAATCCCATGCAAGATGAATTCTGACATGGTTGGCAATACAACACTGAGCAAATGCTATAAGCAATCGGTTGGGTGCTACACAACACTGAGCAAATGCTATGTGTGGAGCTTGCAACCACACATTTTGTGGATGAACTTGTCTTCTACCAATTTATTTCTCTCCCTCAAGCAGTCGGTTTTTATTCTAAACATGCATTGGACCATTCAGACTTATTGAGTTTGGACTACACATGTTAAGCTACAATTTGAAAACCCTTTGATTTGTCAAACTTTTATTAGAAGTGTCTCGGCCACATCAAGCTTAGAATTTAGGCAAATCTAGTGACCACCACACGAGTCACGAGACGACCAGTGTCAAGCTTTTATTAGCCATGAGGGTTAGAATTTAGAATTTAGGTGCATCAAGTGAGTCATGAGTCATGAGTCATGAAGGCTTAATTGTTTCAACATGAGTCATTTAGGTGCATCAAATGACCCCATAGCATGAGGTGCATCAAGTGACCACATGAGTCATGAGTCATGCCACGAGTCATGAGTCATCATCATGACTCAACCAATGTAGTAGGTAGGCTTGTTTCAACATATCAAATCAATATGCATTGAGATATATCCACTGTAAGAGACTCATTTTTCAAATGCATAGAAGTAAGAAATGTGTTTTTTTTGGCTGAATTTGATGACCCAGAAAAGCTTAAAGAGAATTTCTGCTATTGTTAATATTTTCCCAAATTTCTATGCAGATTCTTGGTTTTTTTGTGAATATATATATATATATATATATATAATAATATATATATATTCTTTTGGGTGATTAAAAAAGAAGAAGAAAATTTGCATTTTTGGCGCTGGATTCCGGGTCAATGCGAGGTACGATCGAGTGGGTTTTTTAATTATATATTTTTTTGAAAAAACTCAGTTGCTTTTTGGGCGGGTTTAACGCCTATCGTTCTTCGAGGCGGGGTTTTGCCGAAGCAACAGTTCTGAGAGAATATGGCACTGGGTCCTCTTGATCCGGTCTCCGAGACAAGCAATTTTGAATTGGGTCGGCTTCCAATCACTGTTTCAGCTTAACTTCTACTGTTTAGGCTTACTACTTCATGTCACTTGAGCTTCAAACACTCCCTAATCCACCCTAATCCCAACATTGGGCCTCTAAACACACATAAATCCTGCCTACTTTTGACTGTTTCTCTTCGTTTGGGCTTAAAATTACCCCACTTACCCACTTATCCAGCCCATCTTTGACTCTAACTCTGTCATTTGGGCACTAAACTTTGTCATTATGGGCTTAAACTGCGCATTAATCCAGGTTAAACTCTTACCTTTTTGGTTTTTTTTTTTTTTTTTCAATGGGGTGTCTTGGAGCTAGAGAGTAGGCTCTTCCTTTTCTAGAAACCCATCTTGAAGCTAGTTTTGCCGTACTGCTGCATGGGTTTCTGGAACCCTAATTCTCATTGTTGCACTGTTTTTTCAGTTTATGGAACCCTAACCCTTGCTGCACTGCTCTCTATAGCTTCAAATCACATCACAATCTTCTCTTTTCTCTTGGGTAAAAATATGTACAATTTCTGTAGGCCTGTTTGGGTGGTTTTTTTTCTCGAATTTTGCTATGAGCTTGGCCATGGCTACCCTTTTTGATCATGCTACTTCTCTGACTGTTTCTACTTCTCCGAGCAGATGGTTTTTGGCCATGGCTATTTCTACTTCTCCAAGCCAATGGTTTTTGTGTAGAGATGTTATTGCCACACTCTCCCACAGCCCTTCATCGATTGACTAGTGCAGGCTTCCATGGCTCTTTATTGATTGAATAGTACAGGCTTCCATTCCAGCTCGTTTCCACGGCTTGCTGTACATGGTTCTATGTGATAACATGGTCTTGAGAGGGGCTTTGGCGTATGTGGCACATGGTCCTGACTGCTGAAAGGGGCATGGTGTGTGTGGTTGAAGTTGAGAACATGCTGTACTGAAGTTGAGACGGAGTCGATCAGCACCAGCCCAAGTTAAGATGGAGCGAGTGCTTGCACATAATCTTGGATTCGAATGCAGAGGATGATTTTCAAAACCTTTTCAAAGCCATGGACACCAACTCATGAGACTACATGTTACTCATTGCTGTGAAGATGATTTGCTCTTGACTCCCACCAAGATGGTTGCACAAAAAGCAGATAAATCTTTCTTGTAGAAGGTACAAACCATGACAACATCCAAGTTGACCCGTAGTTCTTCGTCCCTGTCACGCTCCCCTTCCATCAAAGCTTCCATAGACAGCCTTTCTCGCTTGGAAGAAGCACTCACAGTTAAGAGCACCAACAGAACAGACCGACTTTGGCAACAAGAGTTGGCAAGAATACCAGAGTTTCAGAAAAGAAGGTTCAAAGTTGGGATCTTGCTACCTCCTCTGGTGATGGTAATCTTCCCATGTGTTTATTACTATGCAAGATCTTCTAGGCATCATGACTTGCAGTTTCCTCCTGATGCTCCACATGCTGTGTTTGGGCTCTGGTTTGATTATGTTTTCTTGGTATTCTTCTTCAGTGCTGTGCTCATGTCCATCAAATTTGTTTATCCTGGACTGAATTTAGTGTACCGATTAAGATGTGCATTTAGCCATAATTGGGGGTGTTTAACCTTAACATGCCTAAAGCCATTGGGGGCTTTTCTTGCCGAGGAAAGGGATAAGAAGAAGCTGGGTGGAGCCTCCCGTGTGACTTGGACCATTGGTTCAAAGCCCAAGATTGAAAGGACAAAAAGCATAAAGGAGGGGGTGCAGGCCTACAGCAATGGTGATGTCTATGAAGGTGAATTTCATCAAGGTCGGTGTTCCGGAAGTGGGGTTTACTATTTCTACATGAGTGGGAAATATGAAGGGGACTGGGTTGATGGTAAATATGATGGGTATGGAGTGGAGACATGGGCCCGTGGGAGCCGTTACAGGGGTCAGTACAGGCGTGGTTTGCGAGAAGGGTATGGCATTTATAGGTTCTACACAGGAGATGTGTATTCAGGGGAGTGGTCCAATGGGCAAAGCCATGGCTGCGGTGTGCAGACATGTGAAGACGGAAGCCGGTATGTGGGAGAATTCAAGTGGGGTGTGAAGCACGGATTTGGCTACTATCATTTCCGGTAAGTAGTGGTCTGGGTTGAGCTCCCATGTCAAAGATTTAAAAAATATATATATATATCTGTACATACTGTGCCTGTTGATCTAATCAAGCAAGAACTTGTGCCAGCAATGGTGACACCTATGCTGGAGAATATTTTGCCGACAAGATGCATGGCTATGGGGTATACCAGTTTGCTAGTGGTCATCGATATGAAGGCGCCTGGCACGAAGGGAAGAGGCAAGGGCTAGGAATGTACACATTCAGAAATGGGGAAACACGAGCAGGGTATTGGCAGGCGGGCATGTTGCGGACCCACAGCACACTTAACCCACTTCCTGGTGCCCCTTTGGCTGTCAGCCATTCAAAGGTTTTGCACGCGGTCCAGGTACAGCTCTGTTGTCATCACAATGTCTTTGATTTTGCAAAAACCTAAGCATTGTTTTTTTCTCTTATTTACCAAAAAGAACTCCACATTGTCACAGACTTCCTCTTGAGATCACTGCTTATCAGCATGAAAATCAGGAGACAATAATGTCTTAATCTAGAAGAGATTAGAAATAAACCATGGCCACTTGCAAAGGTTTGAAAGACACCAAAACACATCCTTGGCTGCCTGGTGCTATGGCCGTCCACCAGACACAATTCCCACTACCTCTTGTCTACTGGCAAGTGATGACCTGTCTAGCCTATGCTGGATAATTAGTCCCTTGGGCAGCTTTCTTGTGAACCTTATTAAAGTGATTATCTTTTGCCCTGATTATTTGATGCTTGCCAATATTCTTAACAGTGAATTTCATCTGTTCATAGACCCATAGACCTTAAATATTTTGTAATCCTTGCCATATAATTTGGATGTGTTAGACACCCTGCGTGTTAGGGCTGAACCCAGCTCTGCAATGCTACACACTAGGACATAAACTAGGCCTCTTTTGGTTTGGGTGATTAAGTTGGAAATGCTGCCCACCATATACTTAGAGCATTTTTAAGTGAATGCTTTTCTGCTACTGTGTTTTCAGGAGGCTTGTCGGGCGTCTGCCAAAGCAGTTCAAGTACCTCATGTTGATGACAGAGTGAACAAGGCTGTGGCTGCTGCGAACCGAGCTGCGAATGCAGGGAGGGTTGCTGCTGTGAAAGCTGTGCAAAATAGATCACATAGCACCATCCCTTTAGCTGAGGTTTGAAATGTGGCATGCTGGCTCATTTCTCTCACAGAAATCTTTTGCAAGGAGAGTTTTACTTTTCAAGTCAGTGTGTGATGCCATGTTACCAAGTGCATGGTTATGTTTTAGGTTTCAGTTAGTGTAATAGGGAGCAATGCTAGCAAAATCTAGCATGTGAGTCAAACACTTCTGTTTTAGGTTCCAGTTTATGCAAGCAATGCTAGCAAAATCTAGCATGTAAGTAAAGCTCTTGCCTGAATGGTTAGCTCGCGACACTCCTTAGCAAGAGGTCGTGGGTTCGAAGCCCGACCCTGCCCAAGAGGTCGCGAGTTCAAACCCCGAGAGTTCCTTAAAGAACAAAGTAAGCATGTAAAAAATCTCTCCCAGCATTAGTCTTGTACCATCTCTGTATATATATCCTACCGGTCATAGCAGCAGTATGATCTGCACATGCAGCCCAAGCATAACTGTCTGGGCAGCATGCATGCTAGTAAACAACAAGACTGTAAAGGGTAAAAGAACAGTCCATGTTAGAGAGTAAATTGTGGGAGCTTTAACATCATTTTTGCTTAAAGAGGGGTTCCTCTTGTGGCCAGATAGATGCACAAGCATCTACACAGTCTGTGTCTCCATGTAATTATGAATGTTTGAAGTAATATGAAGATAGATAAAACATTGTATGTATTGAAAGCTATAATCCTGACCTGAGATAAATTGGATGAGAATGTGAATTGTGGGCACTTTGTTTTTGGTGCTTATATGGATGAATAGTTCAATCTCCTGTAAGAATGGAGGTTTGGTTTTAAAGCCTTTTGTAAAAATGTGTTCAAGGTCTTTTGGCTTGTTAGGGTTTTTGTGTTGGTTGATTTTTCCTCCAGTCAACAACCTGTTAGACTTTGTTAGTGCTCCACAAAATGAAGTGTACCCATTTCAGAATTGCAAGCTAATTACTTAGACTCTCTGTCTCTCTTTCTCTCTCCAACTCAAAATCTTGCCTCGGGCTCAGAAGCACCCTTGCTTTAGGGTTCGAATGTCTCACTCCTCGATCATGAAGCATATAGTCTCTACTCGTCTGGACTGACTCCATTGTTTCCTAGAGTCTAATTCCCAAATTTTTTCCATTTTTTTCTAAGCTTTTTCCATCAGAATTTAAGTTTCGTTTAGAAAGCACCCATTTATTCAGGTCCACCATGTCACTTGCTTCTTGCTTCTTAGTGGTGTATTCAATTTTTACTTCGACCAGATCCATAGGTGTAGCTTAGATTTCATTAAATCCTTGGGGTCTTTGCTTGCCACCCTACCACTGGGCCTATGGAGCCAACGAGAACTCACAATTGATATTCCTCATTCATTACTCACACCCAACTAAAGCAATGAAAAATAGTTCACACACACTCTCCACTGCATACAAGTCTTTTGAAAGTTGACATTGCACTTAAACCTTCATACATCAAAAGTATAAAAAAAACTTACACATTGGGAATCATAATAAAAACTTTGGAATATCATCCAACTAGCAAATAAAAATAATATCACATGTATTCAAAAACATATTTTCTCACCACGCCTCTGCTCCTCAAACAAGGAAGATATGCTCCATTGAGTCCAAGCACTCCAACTTGTGTTGATGTTCGGCAAGGAGCCCATAAGTCTTGTATAATGGCTATATCCCTTATAAGACATGAACATTCTAGTTATATTCACACCAGAGTCTTCTTATTGAGACATGTGTGCCCAACCCTAGACTTGTCGGCATAGTACACTTCGGAACCACCTTTGTCCTCACACTAGGCATGTCATGAGCATATCCATGTTTTGTCGAGTTGGGTTAAAGTCTCAGATGATTATCTTCTCGCACGACCACTTGGATGACATTTGCTTGACATCACATCAACTTGTGAGGTACCTTCACAAGCTCCACTAAGAGTAGTATTTTGACAAACAAATGTCAAACATGATCAAGCAACTATGCATCATGCATGCATCATGAAACGGAGTAAAACCATTGTAACCTTCGATGAGATAGTCTTGATCCTCCATCAAATCTTTGAACACGTTTTTTGATCCAATATCCTTGGTCTAAACCTTCATAGTCCTTGAGCAACATTTGAATCCATCCTTTAAGCCATAAGGTCTCTTAAATGGAGAATCACTAATACAAGATTAAGAAGCTAAGATATGGGACAAATCATCATACAAGATTAAGAAGCTAAGATATGGAACAAATCATCATGTAGATTAGTATGTGATTAGCAAGAATCACACGTATCACACATAATGCCTAAGTGGTTTAATCTCCCACCATAAGAATGGGAATAGCTCTCCATAAGCCAAAGTGTGGTAGCTCAAGGCTCCATGGTTCATTCAAATGTCAAATGATCAAAAGATGTCCAAAAGATACTATAGTGGCCCATGACCCTCTTTTATACTTGAGCCCATGATCATAATTCCTAATTCTAACTAATGAAGTTACTATTTCATTATAAGCCATCCCCTCCTACAATGATTTCATCCTCAAAATCAAAGGGTGGTTATATACAAAAGACAAATAAAAAGGCTATATACAAAAAGCCCAATACATGCCAAGTGTCACCATCGCAGAGAACCAATACCGTTACATGAATCTCATGACCCTCGAGGTCAAATGGAAAAGATAAAGGACTCTCGTCGATGATGAGGCTAGTCGGTATTCTCCAGGTTCAAATGGAAAAGATATAAGTGTCACTTAAAAGATGCGGTAACCCATACAATAGCTACACATGGGTGAAATATAAATCCAAGCCATGTAGACTCCAAAGCAATGGCTCTCGAGCCACGTGGATGGAATGGAAAATGTAGAGAGCCAATGTTGGTGACGCGGCTAGCCAATCCTCTTAGATCAAATAGATAGCCATCCATGTTGATGACATAAATCGTTACATATCTTTCTAGGTCAAATGGATAGCAAAAGTGTAGACCATCCAACCATGGAACAAATGTGTAACCACATGGATCGAGAAGTATACAAGCCCTTGTCGAAGGTGAAATGGCCACCAGAAATACCATCAAATCCATGGCCCAAATAAAATTGCTCAAGTGAAAATCTGGATGTGATGCATGTAAATCCACATAATGTGTCACATAATTAAATACCATGCATTCCAAATGACATATATTGCATCCAAAAGTAAATGTCCTGGCTCTAAAGAAAATAGGATTGTGTCGACACTCGGAGCCAAAAGAACATATCTCAAGGTTGGCATGATATGAAGGTAAGAACGAACCAATGCTGTCATCCCATGTAGCATCACTCAAAAAGTCAAAGACATGATTGATTGCATCAATAGATATATGGGCATGAGCTAAACCATGCGTCATCTCCTCATGTGCAAAACCCTGTATGTGTGTATGATGATCCAAGATAACAATATAATCATTAGCATAATTATAGTCATCAGTGAAAATTGAAGAGGTATCCCCACGTGAAAGGTAAATGCTATCATCTCCTAAATCATCATTTATGGCATCCCTAAGGTCTCCAAGGTCATCCTCATAAATATGGTCTATCTCCATTAATGATGCCCCTATGTAACCTACATCCCATGAAAACTTTATCTCTAATAATATAGGATCCAAGGAGATGCCTAGTTCAAATGTAAATCTCTCAAGATCTATGTCATGTGATCTACTATGGATATGATCAATATGCATAATCTTACTATGATGTCTTACCTCAATGAAATCATCACTACACTCATGCACTATCCCTAATTGCTCAAACACATGAGCTTTATCCACATGATCGCTACAAGGAATGCTATGAATACTAGGAGTAGTGGTCGTATCAACAATATCTCCACAAATAGAAATCCTAGAAGACTAGCTTGACGTATCTAACATTAGGAGCTCGGGTCTATGCTCATAGGTATCTCTGTCATTCGTATGCGGAGTATCACTAACCTCGAGTGTGCTAATGGATACACTAATCTCGAGTGTGCTAATGGATGCATCACTAATCAAATGCACACTAATGTCATCACACGATCGACTAGAGTGTCCACATGATTTGTAGGAAATAAGATAGGCATAGAAGTGTTGATGCTTTGGGTATGATGTGACTCACACATCACTATCACATACACATCCTCATGTGCATATGTGTCAGTGGCATCATGTGCACGTATATCACTATGATCTTGTGCATGTGTATGCATGCGATACATCATGTGTATGAGTGTACAATACATGATCATCATCATCTGAATCTGTGTCGGTGCAATCTACATTCTCTAGAACATAATAATGGGCTCAAGAGTGTGGGGCACTCATGTAAGTAACCGAAAGAAGACTCGTCCCATGTGAACAATGTCGAACCCTCCGTATCAAGGTAGGCAAGCAATGAAACGATAAAGTCATTGTTTGTGGACCATCTGGACCATGTGGATATGGACTATGTTGGGCAAACCTCCCTTTCATCAAACAAAAGCCGTCGGTGACTAGGCATCAAACCTATAAGCTCGAATGTCCAACTGTGGCACAAGTATGCCACCTCGTCGTAGCGAGAAGTCGACACGCGAGGATGTAGAGGTCTAAGCCTTGATGTGTTGAAGGTATGTGTGAACGTGATAGATGATATGTGGTCCTCAACACCAAGTGGAAACTTGTGATAATGAGCTTAGAGACATGATAATAGTGCATGCACAGAAGCCCTATGTGATCAAGATCTGATAGGGAAATAAACTACTCTATGTAGTGCTACACTTGCTGGAGCTAGTTAATCGTATGTGTGTAGGCTCTCCAATGCCCAAATATGAGCAAAAGAAATAACTCTTTGTTGAGCCTTTAGTCCAATCTGATAGCTTCAAGGCATTTGAACCGGCACTACTTCAAACTGTTCATAGCCTAAAAGCTTGTGCTGCTGTAAAGAAGGATCCGTAAACAGAGTTGGATGCTGTACTTAATATTTGCGTATCCACTTATGTTTTCTTTTAGCAGTGCTGCCTATTACTTGTATTTGCATGGATGCAGCCTAGCCTACTGGCTGCTGTGTTGAATCCTTTAAATGGTGTAGGTTGTTGTGTGCTAGAGGATGTCTAAGGCTTTCAATGGTCTTGAAAACTATTGTGTGATTAGCAGTGCACCAACTCACCCTTTGTGCAGCCATTTTATATACTTTGCCATACCTCCCTATGATGCAAATTGATTTCATCCCCACTCACTTGTGTTTTTGCTTTGCCCCCTGAAATAAACTATCACTCGGTTGAGCAACTACTCACACTTGCAGATGCAATCAAGGTGGTTTTCTTCTCATCCAAGCTGGTGCAATTCCTAAAGCCCCTCACTAACTTGTCTTCACTAAAGCTTGTGTCCTTCCCTTTAGCCATGTACTAATGAACTTTGTAAACTACTTGGGTAGTGTAAACTTGTTGTGAGCCACACTTGGTGTGAAGCCAAACTCGAGGTGGTTTCAGCATCAAACTAGATCAATGATTTCCCCATCTTGCCTTGAATGCAGTAAAATTGCTTTCAATGCATGTGCAATTCCCTGCTTATAAACTTGACTTCTTGCTTGTGAAGTCCCTTATTGATTTCTCTTGTACCAATCGTACACACACATCAAGAAATCAATGAAAAACATTCTACACATGCTTGCACAAATTTGCAATGCATTTACAATGTCTGCACATAAACTGTTAGACTACACACTTTTGTATCGAGAATTCATGCATCAGACTGCATATAAATTGTTAAACTACACACTTTTGTATCAAGAATTCATCCATGTTCTTTGTATAACACTAATGCATAGATCTACAATAGAAATGTCTTGAATACATTTCCTTGATGAAAATGCATCAAAGACATTGCAATCCATTGTGTGTGCTTGTAATCCATGTGCACATTCCTTTACACATTTTAACTTGTTCCAATAATACACAATTTATTATTTTTGGCCCAAAATTCTTTTATTGGCATTTTCTTTTTTACATGGGTAGGAGGAACCTTGCATTCTCCCCCACATAAGCATCAAGATATCCTCATCGCATGAAATGGGGATAATCTTTGGCTAGTTACTCCTCATCTCATGAAATGGGGATAATCTTTGGCTAGTTACTCCTCTTTTTCCCAAGTTACATCTTCAACAAGAAAAAACTTCCTAGCATTCCCTCGAAATCTTGTTTTGTAGAGATTATTAATGAGCATCCAGGATCTCTTCAAGTTATAACTCCATATGTCCTTGTGTTGGCATGATGATGTGATCATTCTCTAGAATGTGCTTAGGGATTGGTGATACTTCTTCAATAGGTTGACATGAAAAACATTGTGAACCTTAAGATATGGAGGAAGAAGCATCTCATAAGCATGATCTTCGATCTTCCTTGTGATGACATAAGGCCCACAGTATCTTGGTGGTGATAACTTTTTGTACTTTCCCAAGAATAAAGAACTCCTCTTGTATATGAAGACAAACCATGTCACCCTCTTCAAAATCACGACTCAACCTCTTTGGATCTGCATAATGT
Organism: Cibotium barometz; assembly: GCF_041138505.1. Lineage (NCBI taxonomy): Eukaryota > Viridiplantae > Streptophyta > Polypodiopsida > Cyatheales > Cibotiaceae > Cibotium > Cibotium barometz. The sequence goes on along the minus strand of NC_141096.1, from coordinate 25,528,445 downwards.
TTCTATCTGTCTTGAGTAGCTTTGATATCTCTTCTTATGGATTGCATCCGGTTGTTCATTTCATCGAGAACTCTACTTAATTAGAGGATCATACCAAGTCAAGTTGTGCCCAAAATGGTGGCGGTAAAAAAGCATGGCACACATGGTTGTGAAGCAGTAGTGGTGTGATGGGTAGCGCTTGGCTTTGCCCTATAATTGGGCTATCATGAGCCTCAAATAAGATCCAATTTTTGAAATTCTCGTTGCTTGGGACACATAAGCAATTGTTGAAATATAAGCATCCATATAGTGTGTGTGTGTGTGTGTGTGTGTGTGTGTGTGTGTGTGTGTGTGTGTGTGTGTGCGCGCGCGCTGTAATCCTCACAAAAAAGTACATTAATTGGCGTTTCACTAAAAAAAGAGTTGGTGCATGATCATCTTCATGATAGCCAAGAGGGTGAAGCACCAAGCATAAAAAAATTCCAATAACAATATTAAAAAATAAATACTTCGTCAACCATAAGGTAATATAATGACCTTTATTAGACTTTTAAGGTTTAAAATCAATATTTTCTCATAATGTTTTAAGGTTCCTTATTAGAACCTCTCTCTCTCTCTCTCTCTCTCTCTCTCTCTCTCTCTCTCTCTCTCTCTCTCTCTCTCTCTCTCTCTCCATGAAGAAAAATCTAAAATACTTCACATTTTCAAAGTTATCTTTACACAACCAACTTGATTGCTTAATTAAACTTTCAATTAAAAAGCCTCTATTTGGTTGAACAATTCATGGTTCCTATATGAACCCATGCACTTGATTCATAACCAAAGTACTACTCAATCTAATGAGAAAGGAGTTAAAACCAATACTTCAAACAATTAAGCTTCATAATCATGTGTGTGTGTGTGTGTGTGTGTGTGTGTGTGTGTGTGTGTGTGTGCTGTAATCCTCACAAAAAAGTACATTAATTGGCGTTTCACTAAAAAAAGAGTTGGTGCATGATCATCTTCATGATAGCCAAAAGGGTGAAGCACCAAGCATAAAAAAATGCCAATAACAATATTAAAAAATAAATACTTCGTCAACCATAAGGTAATATAATGACCTTTATTAGACTTCTAAGGTTTAAAATCAATAATTTCTCATAATGTTTTAAGGTTCCTTATTAGAACCTCTCTCTCTCTCTCTCTCTCTCTCTCTCTCTCTCTCTCTCTCTCTCTCTCTCTCTCTCTCTCTCTCCCCATGAAGAAAAATCTAAAATACTTCACATTTTCAAAGTTATCTTTACACAACCAACTTGATTGCTTAATTAAACTTTCAAAGTTATCTTTACATTGGGAATCATAGTAAAAACTTTGGAATATCATCCAACTAGCAAATAAAAATAATATCACATGTATTCAAAAACATCTTCTCTCACCATGCCTCTACTCCTCAAACCAAGAAGATATGCACCATTGAGTCCAAGCACTCCAACTTGTGTTGATGTTCGGCAAGGAGCCCATAAGTCTTGTATCCTAGATCAGCCAATAAGAGCCGTTTTTAATGGCTATATCCCTTATAAGACATGAACATTCTAGTTATATTCACACCAACATCTTGTTATTGAGACATGTGTGTCCAACCCTAGACTTGTCGGCATAGTACACTTCGGAATCACCTTTGTCCTCACACTAGGCATGTCATGAGCATATCCATGTTTTGTCGAGTTGGGTTAAAGTCTCAGATGATCATCTTCTCGCGCGACGACTTGGATGACATTTGCTTGACATCACATCAACTTGTGAGGTACCTTCACAAGCTCCACTAAGAGTAGTATTTTGACAAACAAATGTCAAACATGATCAAGCAACTATGCATCATGCATGCATCATGAAACGGAGTAAACCATTGCAACCTCCGATGAGATAGTCTTGATCCTCCATCAAATCTTTAAACGCGTTTTTTGATCCAATATCCTTGGTCTAAACCTTCATAGTCCTTGAGTAACATTTGAATCCATTCTTTAAGCCATAAGGTGTCTTAAATGGAGAATCACTAATACAAGATTAAAAATCTAAGATATGGGACAAATCATCATACAAGATTAAGAAGCTAAGATATGGAACAAATCATCATACAAGATTAAGAAGCTAAGATATGGAACAAATCATCATGTAGATTAGTATGTGATTAGCAAGAATCACATGTATCACACATAATGCCTAAGTGGTTTAATCTCCCACCATGAGAATGGAAATAGCTTTCCATAAGCCAAAGTGTGGTAGCTCAAGGCTCCATGGTTCATTCAAATGTCAAATGATCAAAAGATGTCCAAAAGATACTATAGTGGCCCATGACCCTCTTTTATACTTGAGCCCATGATCATAATTCCTAATTCTAACTAATGAAGTTACTATTTCATTATAAGCCATCCCCTCCTACAATGATTTCATCCTCAAAATCAAAGGGTGGTCGTATACAAAAGACAAATAAAAAGGCTATATACAAAAAGCCCAATACATGCCAAGTGTCACCATCGCAGAGAACCAATACCGTTACATGAATCTCATGACCCTCGAGGTCAAATGGAAAAGATAAAGGACTCTCGTCGATGATGAGGCTAGTCGGGTATTCTCCAGGTTCAAATGGAAAAGATATAAGTGTCACTTAAAAGATGCGGTAACCCATACAATAGCTGCACATGGGTGAAATATAAATCCAAGCCATGTAGACTCCAAAGCAATGGCTCTCGAGCCACGTGGATGGAATGGAAAATGTAGAGAGCCAATGTTGGTGACACGGCTAGCCAATCCTCTTAGAGATCAGATAGATAGCCATCCGTGTTGATGACATAAATCGTTATATATCTTTCTAGGTCAAATGGATAGCCAAAGTGTAGACCATCCAACCATGGAACAAATGTATAACCACATGGATTGAGAAGTATACAAGCTCCTTGTAGGTCAAATGGATAGCCAAAGTGTAGACCATCCAACCATGGAACGAATGTGTAACCATATGGATTGAGAAGTATACAAGCTCCTTGTCGAAGGTGAAATGGCCACCAGAAATACCATCAAATCCATGGCCCAAATAAAATTGCTCAGGTGAAAATCTGGATATGATGCATGTAAATCCACATAATGTGTCACATAATTAAATACCATGCATTCCAAATGACATATATTGCATCCAAAAGTAAATGTCCTGGCTCCAAAGAAAATAGGATTGTGTCGACACTCGGAGCCAAAAGAACATATCTCAAGGTTGGCATCATATAAAGGTAAGAACAAACCAATGCTGTCATCCCATGTAGCATCACTCAAAAAGTCAAAGACATGATCGACTGCATCAATAGATATATGGGCATGAGCTAAACCATGCGTCATCTCCTCATCATGTGCAAAACCCTGTATGTGTGTATGATGATCCAAGATAACAATATGATCATTAGCATAATTATAGTCATCAGTGAAAATTGAAGAGGTATCCCCACGTGAAAGTAAATGCTATCATCTCCTAAATCATCATCTATGGCATCCCTAAGGTCTCCAAGGTCATCCTCATAAATATGGTCTATCTCCATTAATGATGCCCCTATGTAACCTACATCCCATGAAAAATTTATCTCTAATAATATAGGATCCAAGGAGATGCCTAGTTCAAATGTAAATCTCTCAAGATCTATGTCATGTGATCTACTATGGATATGATCAATATGCATAATCTTACTATGATGTCTTACCTCAATGAAATCATCACTACTCTCATGCACTATCCCTAATTGCTCAAACACATGAGCTTTATCCACATGATCGCTACAAGGAATGCTATGAATACTAGGAGTAGTGGTCGTATCAACAATATCTCCACAAATAGAAATCCTAGAAGAATAGCTTGACGTATCTAACATTAGGAGCTCGGGTCTATGCTCATAGGTATCTCTGTCATTCGTATGCGGAGTATCACTAACCTCGAGTGTGCTAATGGATACACTAATCTCGAGTGTGCTAATGGATGCATCACTAATCAAATGCACACTAATGTCATCACACGATCGACTAGAGTGTCCACATGATTTGTAGGAAAGAAGATAGGCATAGAAGTGTTGATGCTTTGGGTATGATGTGACTCACACATCACTATGACATACATCATCCTCATGTGCATATGTGTCAGTGGCATCATGTGCACGTATATCACTATGATCATGTGCATGTGTATGCATGCGATACATCATGTGTATGAGTGTACAATACATGATCATCATCATGTGTATGAGTGTACAATACATGATCATCATCATCTGAATCTGTGTCAGTGCAATCTACATCCTCCAGAACATAATCACTAGCTCAAGAGTGTGGGACACTCATGTAAGTAACCGAAAGAAGACTCGTCCCATGTGAACAATGTCGAACCCTCCGTATCAAGGTAGGCAAGCAATGAAACGATAAAGTCATTGTTTGTGGACCATCTGGACCATGTGGATATGGACTATGTTGGGCAAACCTCCCTTTCATCAAACAAATGCCGTCGGTGACTAGGCATCAAACCTATAAGCTCGAACGTCCAATTGTGGCACAAGTATGCCACCTCGTCATAGCGAGAAGTTGACACGCGAGGATGTAGAGGTCTAAGCCTTGATGTGTTGAAGGTATGTGTGAACGTGATAGATGATATGTGGTCCTCAACACCAAGTGGAAACTTGTGATAATGAGCTTAGAGACATGATAATAGTGCATGCGCGGAAGCCCTATGATCAAGATCTCATAGGGAAATAAACTAGTCTATGTAGTGCTACACTTGCTGGAGCTAGTTAATCGTATGTGTGTAGGCTCTCCAATGCCCAAATATGATCAAAAGAAATAGCTCTTTGTTGAGCCTTAAGTCCAATCTGATAGCTTCAAGGCACTTGAACCGGCACTACTTCAAACCGTTCATAGCCTAAAAGCTTGTGCTGCTGTAAAGAAGGATCCGTAAACAGAGTTGGTTGCTGTACTTAATATTTGCATATCCACTTATGTTTTCTTTTAGCAGTGCTACCTATTACTTGTATTTGCATGGATGCAGCCTAGCCAACTGGCTGCTGTGTTGAATCCTTTAAATGATGTAGGTTGTTGTGTGCTAGAGGATGTCTAAGGCTTTTAATGGTCTTGAAAACTGTTGTGTGATTAGCAGTGCACCAACTCACCCTATGTGCAGCCATTTTATATCCTTTGCCATACCTCCCTATGATGCAAATTGATTTCATCCGCACTCACTTGTGTTTTTGCTTTGCCCTTTGAAATAAATTATCACTCGGTTGAGCAACTACTCACACTTGCAAGATGCAATCAGGGTGGTTTTCTACTCACTCGGTTGAGCAACTACTCACACTTGCAAGCTGCAATCAGGGTGGTTTTCTTCTCATCCAAGCTAGTGCAATTCCTAAAGCCCCTCACTAACTTGTCTTCACTAAAGCTTGTGTCCTTCCCTTTAGCCATGTAAGTACTAATGAACTTTGTAAACTACTTGGGTTGTGTAAACCTATTGTGAGCCACACTTGGTGTGAAGCCAAACTCGAGGTGGTTTCAACATCAAACTAGATCAATGATTTTCCCATCTTGCCTTGAATGCAGTAAAATTGCTTTCAATGCATGTGCAATTCCCTGCTTATACACTTGATTTCTTGCTTGTAAAGTCCTTTATTGATTTCTCTTGTACCAATCGTACACACACATCAAGAAATCAATGAAAAACATTCTACACATGCTTGCACAAATTTGCAATGCATTTACAATGTCTGCACATAAACTGTTAGACTACACACTTTTGTATCAAGAATTCATGCATTAGACTGCATATAAACTATTAGACTACACACTTTTGTATCAAGAATTCATCCATGTTCTTTGTATAACACTAATGCATAGATCTACAATAGAAATGTCTTGAATACATTTCCTTGATGAAAATGCATCAAAGACATTGCAATCCATTGTGTGTGCTTGTAAATAGTGTTTTCTCAACATTTTTATGGTTCTCTTTCCTTGCAATACATCAAGACTGATCAAACTTCACCAAGAACACACCAAATTGCACTCTTCTCAAGGTTTCTTTACCCTGTCTTTGTCAATGTTGCTTGCTAGGCAAGTTTCTTGCATAATACTTAAGAAAATGCAAAAATAAACCAAGATTAGGGTAATTAGCTCTTATTGTTATAAATTTGCATAGTTTTGCACCAAGATTTGTTGATTTCTACACTTAATATTGTAAACTTTATAATTCTACATCAAGATTCTTGAAATTTGACTCTGCATAGGAAGCTTTGTATAAATATGCAACTAAACTGCAAACTGCATAGTAATCTGCATAATATCTTCAATTTATACCAATTCTTAATAAGAACTGCAAATTGCATAGTAATCTCTTCAATCTGCACCAATTCTAGATAAGAACTGCATCTGCACAACAACCTTCAATATCCTCCAAAAGTGTCAAGATTCCCAAGAAACTAGGCAAATATAGAAGGAAACTAAGCTCTATGAATAGAATGGATGAAAAGAAGTACTAATCAAGGTGATTTAGCAAGAAAAGTCCAAGAAAAGCACTATGAAAATGGCTAAAAATCACCCTAATTCAAAAATCAAGATTCTCTCAAATTTGTGTAAGAATTAGTGTTTTTGAAATACGTGATTAGTATATATTAAAAATTATTACTAATTCATTCAAAATAGAATCAACATAAAATCTGAAAACTGTATAAAAGTACTAATCCAAAAATGGATTAAGCACTAATCATTTCCTGATCAAAACATCAAGATCTAAGCCAAGAGCTCTAATACCAATTGAAATGGAGAAACACTAATGCAAGATTACGAAGCTAAGATATGGGACAAATCATTATGTAGACTAGCATGCAATCAAGAATCACACATGTCACACATAATTCCTAAGTGGTTTAATCTCCCACCATGAGAATCGAAATAGCCTTCCATAAGCCAAAGTGTGGTAGCTCAAGGCCCCATGGTTCATTCAAATGTCAAATGATCAAAAGATGTCCAAAAGATATAATAGTGGCCCATGAGCCCCCTTTTATACTTGAGCCCATGACCATAATCCCTAATTCTAACTAATGAAGTTACTACTTCATTACAGTCTCTAAGGTCATATCTACTAGGATCGTTTCCTTTCGGTCCTTCCATTAATTTCTTTAAGCCATCTCTAAGCATATCCTCACGAGTTACTAATCCTTATTGTTGAGGCTAGAGCTGAGCTCCTTGGTCTCTCTTCTTCTAAGGGCTTTATCAAGGTCTTAATAGATTTCTTAAATTGGGACAAAAGCCTATTATATTTACTATTAGCTGGGAGAAATGTAACTACTTATTTTTCTTTATAATTTATTTTGTAAGTGTAATTTTAAATGCTCTATCTTGATTCTTTTCTAGCTTTAAGAGATAATTCCAATTGATGAACTCTTCACTTCTTCCTAAGGGGAAATTTTCTCTCTCTAAGAGTCTTCTCTATTCAAAAGATAATCTTTGATTTTATCAATACTCATTGATTCATCTATTCATCTATCAGAGAGACAGACTTTTAGTCTTTGCTTTTAGGACTTGGCCAATTTATTCCCTAATGCATATCTACCCATTCCTATGTGGAAAAGGTCATAACACTCTCTCTTTTAAAAAAAAGAACTCTAGGGTCATAACACCACTCTTCTATTATTTGGGATATTAATGTATATATAGGGAAAAACATCATAAAGTTCTAAGATTTGATGATTCTTCTTCTCAACTTTAAAGGTTTCCTATGGGTGTAAAATGTGCAGGTTCCTATGGAAGGGTGCACAATGGTTACACAACTTGGACACATTTGGAGCTACTTTAAGCTTGGCTTAACCTCCTTTTTTACACTCCAACTCTTGCTAGATTGTAAGGCTAGTTTTAAGACACCTCTATCTTAAAGTTTATCCTTGCCAATATAAGAAAAAGCCATGGTTCTATATATGAGGGGAAGAACAAAAACTTCATTTAAGTGCACCTTTTAGGTACACAATTTATTTAATAAGCTAACCTTTACTTGAGCATTTAAACTTTGATTCCCCTAAATCTTTATTCTACTTCGATCTAGGGCAAGAAAAATGGTTTATAGTAAACCACAAGGCTTCTTCTATGGTCACTAAGGAAAAATTACCAAAACCCACTTTGCAAGCTTTGACCTTATGGTTTTTTTGAAATAATTAATTTGCAATATACTACACTATTTTTTAATTTACTCCTCTACTCTAAGGTGGACTGTGTATTGGTCAATTTACTTATTTCAATAGATTCTGCACATATGGTACACCTTTAATAAGTCTTTATGAGTCATTATTTTTTGTTTTATTACCAGAGAGTTAAAAAACAAGGATTTAAGCTTAAAAAGGATGATGTACCTACATAATATTTGAATAGAGAACTTGATAACCTACTTGAGATATGTCCAAAGCTTGATGTATATGTGATGTAGGATGAAAAGACCTGGGAGACACATAAGCAGTTGTTGAAATATAAGCATCCATATTTAGGTTTGTATCCTTGAACTTTATTCATTTCTAAAATAGTTAAAAATAATTGGAGAGAAAAGAATACATCTGTCTCAATTGGAGAGAAAAGAATACATCTGTCTCAATCTTCTCCTTAATTTCTACAAGGAGGACCTTTGATATAGCCATTATTACAAGCAAGGATACTTTTTAACTTAAGGTATCTGTGCTGCAGTTTCTTTTCCAAATTTCTACTTGATTTCAAAATCAAACTCTTGCAATATGTTCATCCATCTCCTTTGATGCAGGTTGAGATCACTCTACTTAAATATCCATTTCAAACTTCTATAGTCTATTACCAAAGAAAATCTTTATCTAAGAAGATAATGTGTCCATACTTTTAATGCATGAGTGTGACTGCCAAAAGTTATAAGTCATGGACTATATAATTTCACTCATCATGGGGCTGAGCTTATGTGACTTATAGGTTATTGGCCTTCCTTCTTGTGTAAGGATTCAGCCAACTACAAAGCAACTTGCACCTTAAAAGGCTTTTCAAATTTAGGCAATTTAAGCATGGGATTGGTCATCACTAAGGCATTTTTTGAGTTTATCAAATCCACTTTCACACATCGACGTCCACTTGAAGGGTATATCCTTCTTAGAAGATCCATCAAAGGCAATGTGATCTTGGCATATCTTTGGATGAAGGTGTGATACCATCCTTTCAATCCAAGAGAACTCAAAATTATTTTACAATTTTTAGTTCTGGCCAATCTACAATAGCTTGTACCTTGGCAGGGTCAATTGAGATACCATCTTTGGACACAATAAACCCGATGTATTTTTGGTTATGGCCAATCTATAATAGCTTGTACCTTGGCAAGGTCAATTGAGATACCATCCTTGGACATCCTTGGACACAATAAACCCCAAGTATTCTATGTGATCAGTGAAAAAGGTGTATTTACTCTTCTTAGCAAAGATTTTATGCCTCCTTAAAATGTCTAGAACTTTTCAGACATGCTTTTCATGATCCGCACTGCATTCTTGGACTAAACCAAGATATCATCAAAGAATACCATAACAAAATCACTAAAGATCTCTTGCATTAACCGATTGAAAGTTGCAAGTGCACTGTTTAATTCAAAAGGCATAACTATGAACTCATAGTGCCTATATCTAGTATTGAATACCATCTTTGGTGTACCATCCCAAAAGTTCATCAATCTTGGGTATTGGGTATTTATTCTTGACAGTGAGCTAATTTAACTCCCTGTAGTTAATACACAACCTTAGAGTCCCATTCTTCTTCCTTTTAAAGATAACTGGTGCACCCCATGGTGGGGATACACTAGGCTTGATGATTTTTTTTTCTAACAGTTACTTTAACTGCACCTTAAGCTCAATTGCTTCAGGTACATAAGCCCTTCTCACAATTGATAGTAAATGGATTTAACCCCTTATAGTCAATACATAACCTTAGAGTCCCATCCTTCTTCCTTTGAAAGAGAACTGGTGCACCCCATGGGGATACACTAGGCTTGATGATTTTTTTTTCTAAGAGTTGCTTTAATTGCTCCTTAAGCTCAATTGCTTCTTTAAGTATAACCATTTTATAAGCCCTTGTCACAATTGGTTCAGCTCTAGTTAAGATCTATCTTATGATCCACTTTTAGGTTGGGGGCATTTCATCAGGAAATACATCTATGTATTTGCTCAACCATTCAGGAAATACATCTATGTATTTGCTCAACCATTCAGGTACAAATGAGCCTGAGTCTTTTTCAGTAGAGTTGAGCTTAACCTTATTTTGATGAAGATATAAAAAAGAGAGGGTTCCTTGACGGTAGTGTATATCTTCTTGATTTTGGGTAAGCCAATCCATTTCAAGAATTCCATCATAAACTCCTAATGGCAAGACTTTAATTTTTCATTCAGTGGAGTTTCTATTTAGAGTAAATTCAAGATTATTCGTCTTATGTCATGTGAGCAAAAGTTTTCCACTAGCCAATTCGACTTGCATTGGTTTGCCCTGGTCTATCTCTAACTTTCATAAGAAGGCAGACAAAATGAAAGAATAAGTGCTTCCAAGATCAACCAAAAGCTTAAACTGCTTACCTTGATAGTTTGTGGGTGCTTGAATAATAGAAAATTGATGATTTTGGCCTTGATACTCAATGGCTGCATGAATTCAATATTTATTATCTTCTTCCAAGTCAACAATGGTGACACCTCTAGTGGGCAGAGCTAAAACATTCATTCTCTGATTTTCCCAATTTTTGGGTGGAGGCCCTTGTTTGGTAACTTTGGGTGGGAGCATCATGTCTCTGGTTGCTTTGGACAGTCACCCACCAATCTTTGAATGTGAGGTCCTGCACCACTTTGCATTGTATAAGTTATGACTAGCATATTGGGACATTCACTTATAAAGTGCCCTGGCTGGTGACATCTATAACATCTTTGTTCCCTTTGGAGATGTTGCAAGGATTCATCGAATACTTGGGAACTTCCTCTTCTTGGCTCCATATTTTGGAAATCTTGGTTGCTTTGGACAGTCACCCACCAATCTTTGAATGTGAGGTCCTGCACCACTTTGCATTGTATAAGTTATGACTAGCATATTGGGACATTCACTTATAATGTGCCCTGGCTGGTGACATCTATAACATCTTTGTTCCCTTTGGAGATGTTGCAAGGATTCATCGAATACTTGGGAACTTCCTCTTCTTGGCTCCATATTTTAGAAATCTTGGTTCAAATTTTGAGTTATGTTCTTCTTTGACCTGGGTGGATTTTGGTTCTCGACTGGAGCTGATGATATATTTGGAGAATTTAAGGACATCCTTTTGAGATCGAGGGTTCTCCTTCAATGGAAAAATCTAAGCAAAGTCTTCTGCCGTAGAGTTTGGCTTAGCATTAATAACCAGCTTATCTACATGTGTTGCTGACAAATTTGTTAAGCGACATCGTATCATCCATAGATGGAGAAAATTGCTTCACGTGAGCATAAGCTCGATGAAATGCATCAATAGATTTACCATCATGGGATAATTCCAAGAACTTGTTCACATCTTGTCCTCTTCATATCCTAGCAAGAAATACCTTTAGAATAGATACATCTTTAAATCATCCCATTTTAGTTTATCTTGATTTAGATAGTTTACCTTAACATGATTCTTCCAACTTGAACGAGCTAGACTAGTGATCTTAAGATGGTTGGGCCAAAGCCATCTTTCTCCATTCATTGTGACCGGTAATATAAAAATATTCATCCTTATGTCAATCTAATTATGAATAGTTTTGGCCACATTATTTCCTTTACCCTCATGGAAAGGTCCTGGTTGAGATTTATGCAAGGCTTCACAAATATCATTATCAAGTTGTCCCACCGGATGGGAAGATTTGCCCACACAACTCAGGGTGATAATTTCTAAAAAGATAATCATGCATTTAAAGCTTAGAGACAAGCATCTTGAGTAAAGACAAGCTTCTTGAGTAAAGGTAAAGGTACCTTTATTTACTCAAAAATTTCTATTACATTACAATTGGAAAATCTAATGTCTTCTTCCAAACAAGAAAAAATTTTGATATTATCTCATAACTACAAATTTTTTATAGGAAAGATACAAACTCAAATGATTTAAATATTCATCTAAGGAGTACTGAATTCTTCCTCTTATCCTATATTCCTTAACTAAACAGAGTTTCTCGGTAATCATAGCTAAAATTAGATTTGAAGTATAGAATAGAGGAAAACTCCAAGCTAACCTTAATGATAAATTTTGTCTTTGTATTAACCTAATGATGAGACCACGTAAGGAGTTCTTGGTAAGGCTGTCAAAGTAACTCGAGATAATACGTAATCATCTTTACTTTATCCTTCTGCCATCATAAAGTAGAAAGAGATGCTAATAGCTTGGTATTCATGATCAATTATCTATTGATCATAAAGTAGAAAGAGATGCTAATAGCTTGGTATTCATGTTCAATTATCTATTGATGCTAGGCCATTATTATTGCACCAACACATACCTATGCGTTAGCATTCTAAATTTAAAGGCAATGCTCCACAAAAGAGAGAGATTTATTTATATATCAATCTTATTTTTTGTACAACATTATCTTTTGCTTTCTCAATATGTCTTGGGTTTAGTACTCCATTTCTTGCACGACGAGTTCTATGATATCATATGTAGTTATTAAAATTAGGAGAGGTAAGAATTTGGGTTTCGGGGATAAAAACGCTAATAGTTATAAAAATTTGTATTTGAGTTACAAGGTGTCTAGGCACACATGTATATATCTGGAGCCTATTTCTTGGGAGCATGGTTCATCTTTTTGGGATCCAAACTTGGGTTACACCATCATAGCCTTGGGCTTGCAGTATTACTATGTCGGCTACACAAATATTTCTTTGAGCATCCCTGCTTGATGGCAGCAAGCATAGAGATAGTATTAAAGTAGGTGTCATTAACAACACACCACTATTGCCTCTGTGCCTTGTGGGAAATAAGAGCTCTTCAAAATGATGCATCAAAATGATCCTTTTGCATCAATTTCGAGAAGAGATGTTCAAATGCATATTGATAATGATGTGAAATGAGTGGAGTACAAGAGTACTAGAAGCCCTAGCCCTAGAGAGATTATGTTGCTAACACACAAGAGTGTGTTCACAAGGGGAAAAAACCCTTCCCACCAGGCAGAGGGTGAAAAGTCCCCGTGTGTAGGGTTGTTCAACACTAGAGCTTCTAAGGCTAATAAACCCCTTGAAGTGAATGGTGTAAATGTGTACAGGGTATATTAGAAACTAGGTAAACCCGTCTGCCACATTGGCCACTGTAGGAACATAAGTCAAGGAAATCTCTCCTGCATGGAACCTCTCCCTGACATAATAATAATGCACTTCAATGTGTTGTTTTCACGTATGAAAAATCGGATTTCACATGACCGCATATGCACTCTGACTGTCAATGAAAATGGAGGTAAAAGACGGCTGTTTAATACCAAGATTTGCCAATAGACGGTGGAGCCATACACACTCTACAATAACTATGAGTGTTGCCCTATACTCACCTTCACAACTGAAAGTGGCGACTATCAGAAGGAAATTATCACTGGTTTGACACCTCAGTGTTAGAACATCATGCCCAATCACTGTTAGTGTAGGTGCACAAGTAGAAAGAAAACAAATTTCTTCTTCACTGCTTGCCAATGCCGAGTGCCGAAGCAATGTATAAATCTACTCATCTGTGACACTACATACTGAATAGCAGATGGGTAGTGCAAAGATATAAAAGTTATCCGACAGCTTACTGATTAGGGTCAACATCAAAAGCTTCTTTGAGATAACAAAATGCCCCCCTCAATCAAGATAACTAGATACCCAAATAGTAATGCAATAGCCCCATGTCTGTAACATCAAATGCATGTTGTACGTCATGAGCAAATCATTAAGGCCATTATTTTTCGAATCTACAGATTGTGCAGCAAGGCAAAAATCTCAAGGCATGGATATAACCCAATTAATATATTCTAATGCATCAAAAGGAGAAAGGGTCTCCTCATTTAATGCAGAAGCAACAAGGGCAGAACCAACAAAATAAGATGCATGTCCAAGAGGCAAAGCATGTCTGACCTGACATGCTATTTAGCAATGATTTCAATGGCTACATCCTCTTCAGTTAATGCATAACCCATGGCATCCTAATCAAAGTGTAGCTGACCTAGAGAAATATTGAAAAGTAGGGCTGCTAATTATGAGGAAGCAGTGTAATACTCATTTGGAGCCAAAGGAGGTTCAACAAATTCAGCACTGGTACCAATTAATGGTATGAAGATGTAAGAAATTTCCAACAGCAAGGCATAAGCTATCAAGGATTACTGAATGCCAACCAATACATCAACAAAGGAACCTTAGCCACCAATGGTCAAGCTGACAAGGTGGAATCAGCAATGGAAATGGGCTGATATAACAATCTGTCAAGTGGGGGCAGGAAGGCATACATCCCGCCACACCATGAGAGTATAAGGCAACCTCTCAATATGGAAAAATAAAAGAGATGTGTAATCCCAAATATATTGATGTAAAGAGCCCTAAATTATGCATAGTGACAAGGCAACCAAGCTGAGGACAATGTAACATTCTGACTCCACTAGCATCCATGTAAATGAGCTGCAAACAGGGATTTCACTGACGTAAACGAGAGCATGTTAATAACATAAAAAATCTTGTGATCACATGTTATATTCACAAAGTTTTCACAAGGGCCTAAAAAAATTATCTTGTTGGGCATAAAAAATCTTCTTAGGTGGCCACTGACCTACTATTATGTGAAGATGGTAACATGAGAACATGTGAATAGCTTATTCCCATGTGTAGCCAAGCTTTTAAGGGGTTCTCAAATGGCAAGTGACCTGTTATTTTGTGAACAGTAACATGAGAACATGTGAATAACTTGTTCACATGTATTATTATCACAAAAAATCTTGTGATCACGTGAATATTAAATCCCTGGCTGCAAAGGTGAGGCAACTTGAACAAGGAGCTGGGAAAGAAAGTAATGCATCTCAGCAAGTAAACATCATTGCATAAAGGTATGTCTCTAAGACATAGCACAACTGAGAGGTCAAATGCATAAGTGCCCAAGACATCACCAATCGTACACATACAAATTAAAACTTTAACTTTAACTTTTAAGAGACTTCACGAGTGACAAATGATAAATCACAATTCAAATATCAAACTTTAAAGCATCATCATAAAATTTTAATCATCATAGAGGTGACTATGATATGGTTAGAACTCATAGCAAGTAGGAGGAGAAGAGGAGCCAACAATGGTAATAGCTCACTACTTAGAGGGCACATGGGGCACTAGTCGGCAGCAACAATGGGCAGATATGGGGGGTTGGGGCCTCCAGCGTGGGTACATGAGGAGTCTCACATGGGTAGATGTGGGGCTTGGGTGCAGCAACGTGGAGACTAGCGGAGCAGACTCGCGCGAAGGTAAGGTGGTGATAAAAGCACGTAATAGGCAAATTGGGGGTGGTCGACGTCAATGGTTGCATGCATTTTTGGGAGAAAAGAA